>NC_136755.1:30766767-30983155 GCF_936440315.1 Barbus barbus | reverse complement strand
AAAATGGCTTAATTTGCATAAAAGTGCACTGTCCACGGAAAGCCTGCACAGGCCCCGTCAAATAAGTTACAGGTGTCACTTGACCACCTGTAACTTATTTGACGGGGCCTCCAACAGGCTTTCCGTGGACAATGCATTAATAGGTCATATTTTATTAATAAGATTATTTTTATTGCATATAATCTACAGTACAGTGCTCAATAAACACCGTACAACAGTTTCATGTACATTTTAGGTATTAAAATGGCTTAATTTGCATAAAAATAGACTGTCCACGGAAAGCCTGTACAGGCCCCGTCAAATAAGTTACAGGTGTCACTTGACCACCTGTAACTTATTTGACGGGGCCTCCACAGGCTTTCCGTGGACAATGCATTAAGTTTCAAGAGTTTTATTTGTCACATACACAATTATTTAGGGTTAGGGTTAGGGTTAATAGGTCATATTTTATTAATAAGATTATTTTATTGCATAATACCTACAGTACAGTGCTCAGGAAACACCGTCAAGTAGTTTCATGTACATTGGAGCTATTAAAATGGCTTAATTTGCATAAAAATAAACTGTCCACGGAAAGCCTGTACAGGCCCCGTCAAATAAGTTACAGGTGTCACTTGACCACCTGTAACTTATTTGACGGGGGCCTCCACAGGCTTTCCGTGGACAATGCATTAATAGGTCATATTTTATTAATAAGATTATTTATTGCATATAATCTACAGTACAGTGCTCAATAAACACCGTACAACAGTTTCATGTACATTTTAGGTATTAAAATGGCTTAATTTGCATAAAAGTGCACTGTCCACGGAAAGCCTGCACAGGCCCCGTCAAATAAGTTACAGGTGTCACTTGACCACCTGTAACTTATTTGACGGGGCCTCCCCAGGCTTTCCGTGGACAATGAATTAATAGGTCATATTTTATTAATAAGATTATTTTATTGCATATAATCTACAGTACAGTGCTCAATAAACAACGTACAACAGTTTCATGTACATTTTAGGTATTAAAATAGCTTAATTTGCATAAAAGTGCACTGTCCACCGGAAAGCCTGCACAGGCCCCCGTCAAATAAGTTACAGGTGTCACTTGACCACCTGTAACTTATTTGACGGGGCCTCCACAGGCTTTCCGTGGACAATGAATTAATAGGTCATATTTTATTAATAAGATTATTGTATTGCATATAATCTACAGTACAGTGCTCAATAAACACCGTACAACAGTTTCATGTACATTTTAGGTATTAAAATGGCTTAATTTGCATAAAAATAAACTGTCCACGGAAAGCCTGTACAGGCCCCGTCAAATAAGTTACAGGTGTCACTTGACCACCTGTAACTTATTTGACGGGGCCTCCATAGGCTTTCCGTGGACAATGCATTAATAGGTCATATTTTATTAATAAGATTATTTTATTGCATATAATCTACAGTACAGTGCTCAATAAACACCGTACAACAGTTTCATGTACATTTTAGGTATTAAAATGGCTTAATTTGCATAAAAGTGCACTGTCCACGGAAAGCCTGCACAGGCCCCGTCAAATAAGTTACAGGTGTCACTTGACCACCTGTAACTTATTTGACGGGGCCTCCACAGGCTTTCCGTGGACAATGCATTAATAGGTCATATTTTATTAATAAGATTATTTTATTGCATATAATCTACAGTACAGTGCTCAATAAACACCGTACAACAGTTTCATGTACATTTTAGGTATTAAAATGGCTTAATTTGCATAAAAGTGCACTGTCCACGGAAAGCCTGCACAGGCCCCCATCAAATAAGTTACAGGTGTCACTTGACCACCTGTAACTTATTTGACGGGGCCTCCACAGGCTTTCCGTGGACAATGCATTAATAGGTCATATTTATTAATAAGATTATTTTATTGCATATAATCTACAGTACAGTGCTCAATAAACACCGTACAACATTTTCATGTACATTTTAGGTATTAAAATGGCTTAATTTGCATAAAAATAAACTGTCCACAGGAAAGCCTGTACAGGCCCCGTCAAATAAGTTACAGGTGTCACTTGACCACCTGTAACTTATTTGACGGGGCCTCCACAGGCTTTCCGTGGACAATGCATTAATAGGTCATATTTTATTAATAAGATTATTTTATTGCATAAAATCTACAGTACAGTGCTCAATAAACACCGTACAACAGTTTCATGTACATTTTAGGTATTAAAATGGCTTAATTTGCATAAAAGTGCACTGTCCACGGAAAGCCTGCAGAGGCCCCGTCAAATAAGTTACGGGTGTCACTTTCTGATGTTGGAATGCATTAATAAGTCATATTTTATTAATAAGATTATTTTGTTGCATAATACCTACAGTACAGTGCTCAGGAAACACCGTCAAGTAGTTTCATGTACATTGGAGCTATTAAAATGGCTTAATTTGCATAAAAATAAACTGTCCACGGAAAACCTGTACAGGCCCCATCAAATAAGTTACAGGTGTCACTTGACCACCTGTACTTATTTGACGGGGCCTCCACAGGCTTTCCGTGGACAATGCATTAAGTTTCAAGAGTTTTATTTGTCACATACACAATTATTTAGGGTTAGGGTTAGGGTTAATAGGTCATATTTTATTAATAAGATTATTTTTATTGCATAATACCTACAGTACAGTGCTCAGGAAACACCGTCAAGTAGTTTCATGTACATTGGAGCTATTAAAATGGCTTAATTTGCATAAAAATAAACTGTCCACGGAAAGCCTGTACAGGCCCGTCAAATAAGTTACAGGTGTCACTTGACCACCTGTAACTTATTTGACGGGGCCTCCACAGGCTTTCCGTGGACAATGCATTAATACTTCATATTTTATTGATAAGATTATTTTATTGCATATAATCTAACAGTACAGTGCTCAATAAACACCGTACAACAGTTTCATGTACATTTTAGGTATTAAAATGGCTTAATTTGCATAAAAGTGCACTGTCCACGGAAAGCCTGCACAGGCCCCGTCAAATAAGTTACAGGTGTCACTTGACCACCTGTAACTTATTTGACGGGGCCTCCACAGGCTTTCCGTGGACAATGAATTAATAGGTCATATTTTATTAATAAGATTATTTTATTGCATATAATCTACAGTACAGTGCTCAATAAACACCGTACAACAGTTTCATGTACATTTTAGGTATTAAAATGGCTTAATTTGCATAAAAAATAAACTGTCCACGGAAAGCCTGTACAGGCCCCCGTCAAATAAGTTACAGGTGTCACTTGACCACCTGTAACTTATTTGACGGGGCCTCCATAGGCTTTCCGTGGACAATGCATTAATAGGTCATATTTTATTAATAAGATTATTTTATTGCATATAATCTACAGTACAGTGCTCAATAAACACCGTACAACAGTTTCATGTACATTTTAGCTATTAAAATGGCTTAATTTGCATAAAAGTGCACTGTCCACGGAAAGCCTGCACAGGCCCCGTCAAATAAGTTACAGGTGTCACTTGACCACCTGTAACTTATTTGACGGGGGCCTCCACAGGCTTTCCGTGGACAATGAATTAATAGGTCATATTTTATTAATAAGATTATTTTATTGCATAAAATCTACAGTACAGTGCTCAATAAACACCGTACAACAGTTTCATGTACATTGGAGCTATTAAAATGGCTTAATTTGCATAAAAATAAACTGTCCACGGAAAGCCTGTACAGGCCCCGTCAAATAAGTTACAGGTGTCACTTGACCACCTGTAACTTATTTGACGGGGCTTCCACAGGCTTTCCGTGGACAATGCATTAATAGGTCATATTTTATTAATAAGATTATTTTATTGCATATAATCTACAGTACAGTGCTCAATAAACACCGTACAACAGTTTCATGTACATTTTAGGTATTAAAATGGCTTAATTTGCATAAAAGTGCACTGTCCACGGAAAGCCTGCACAGGCCCCATCAAATAAGTTACAGGTGTCACTTGACCACCTGTAACTTATTTGACGGGGCCTCCACAGGCTTTCCGTGGACAATGCATTAATAGGTCATATTTTATTAATAAGATTATTTTATTGCATATAATCTACAGTACAGTGCTCAATAAACACCGTAGAACAGTTTCATGTTCATTTTAGGTATTAAAATGGCTTAATTTGCATAAAAATAAACTGTCCACGGAAAGCCTGTACAGGCCCCGTCAAATAAGTTACAGGTGTCACTTGACCACCTGTAACTTATTTGACGGGGCCTCCACAGGCTTTCCGTGGACAATGCATTAATAGGTCATATTTTATTAATAAGATTATTTTATTGCATAAAATCTACAGTACAGTGCTCAATAAACACCGTACAACAGTTTCATGTACATTTTAGGTATTAAAATGGCTTAATTTGCATAAAAGTGCACTGTCCACGGAAAGCCTGCAGAGGCCCCGTCAAATAAGTTACGGGTGTCACTTTCTGATGTTGGAATGCATTAATAAGTCATATTTTATTAATAAGATTATTTTGTTGCATAATACCTACAGTACAGTGCTCAGGAAACACCGTCAAGTAGTTTCATGTACATTGGAGCTATTAAAATGGCTTAATTTGCATAAAAATAAACTGTCCACGGAAAGCCTGTACAGGCCCCATCAAATAAGTTACAGGTGTCACTTGACCACCTGTACTTATTTGACGGGGCCTCCACAGGCTTTCCGTGGACAATGCATTAAGTTTCAAGAGTTTTATTTGTCACATACACAATTATTTAGGGTTAGGGTTAGGGTTAGGGTTAATAGGTCATATTTTATTAATAAGATTATTTTATTGCATAATACCTACAGTACAGTGCTCAGGAAACACCGTCAAGTAGTTTCATGTACATTGGAGCTATTAAAATGGCTTAATTTCCATAAAAATAAACTGTCCACGGAAAGCCTGTACAGGCCCGTCAAATAAGTTACAGGTGTCACTTGACCACCTGTAACTTATTTGACGGGGCCTCCACAGGCTTTCCGTGGACAATGAATTAATAGGTCATATTTTATTAATAAGATTATTTTATTGCATAAAATCTACAGTACAGTGCTCAATAAACACCGTACAACAGTTTCATGTACATTGGAGCTATTAAAATGGCTTAATTTGCATAAAAATAAACTGTCCACGGAAAGCCTGTACAGGCCCCGTCAAATAAGTTACAGGTGTCACTTGACCACCTGTAACTTATTTGACGGGGCCTCCACAGGCTTTCCGTGGACAATGCATTAATAGGTCATATTTTATTAATAAGATTATTTTATTGCATATAATCTACAGTACAGTGCTCAATAAACACCGTACAACAGTTTCATGTACATTTTAGGTATTAAAATGGCTTAATTTGCATAAAAATAGACTGTCCACGGAAAGCCTGTACAGGCCCCGTCAAATAAGTTACAGGTGTCACTTGACCACCTGTAACTTATTTGACGGGGCCTCCACAGGCTTTCCGTGGACAATGCATTAAGTTTCAAGAGTTTTATTTGTCACATACACAATTATTTAGGGTTAGGGTTAGGGTTAATAGGTCATATTTTATTAATAAGATTATTTTATTGCATAATACCTACAGTACAGTGCTCAGGAAACACCGTCAAGTAGTTTCATGTACATTGGAGCTATTAAAATGGCTTAATTTGCATAAAAATAAACTGTCCACGGAAAGCCTGTACAGGCCCCGTCAAATAAGTTACAGGTGTCACTTGACCACCTGTAACTTATTTGACGGGGCCTCCACAGGCTTTCCGTGGACAATGCATTAATAGGTCATATTTTATTAATAAGATTATTTTATTGCATATAATCTACAGTACAGTGCTCAATAAACACCGTACAACAGTTTCATGTACATTTTAGGTATTAAAATGGCTTAATTTGCATAAAAGTGCACTGTCCACGGAAAGCCTGCACAGGCCCCGTCAAATAAGTTACAGGTGTCACTTGACCACCTGTAACTTATTTGACGGGGCCTCCCCAGGCTTTCCGTGGACAATGAATTAATAGGTCATATTTTATTAATAAGATTATTTTATTGCATATAATCTACAGTACAGTGCTCAATAAACAACGTACAACAGTTTCATGTACATTTTAGGTATTAAAATAGCTTAATTTGCATAAAAGTGCACTGTCCACGGAAAGCCTGCACAGGCCCCGTCAAATAAGTTACAGGTGTCACTTGACCACCTGTAACTTATTTGACGGGGCCTCCACAGGCTTTCCGTGGACAATGAATTAATAGGTCATATTTTATTAATAAGATTATTGTATTGCATATAATCTACAGTACAGTGCTCAATAAACACCGTACAACAGTTTCATGTACATTTTAGGTATTAAAATGGCTTAATTTGCATAAAAATAAACTGTCCACGGAAAGCCTGTACAGGCCCCGTCAAATAAGTTACAGGTGTCACTTGACCACCTGTAACTTATTTGACGGGGCCTCCATAGGCTTTCCGTGGACAATGCATTAATAGGTCATATTTTATTAATAAGATTATTTTATTGCATATAATCTACAGTACAGTGCTCAATAAACACCGTACAACAGTTTCATGTACATTTTAGGTATTAAAATGGCTTAATTTGCATAAAAGTGCACTGTCCACGGAAAGCCTGCACAGGCCCCGTCAAATAAGTTACAGGTGTCACTTGACCACCTGTAACTTATTTGACGGGGCCTCCACAGGCTTTCCGTGGACAATGAATTAATAGGTCATATTTTATTAATAAGATTATTTTATTGCATAAAATCTACAGTACAGTGCTCAATAAACACCGTACAACAGTTTCATGTACATTTTAGGCATTAAAATGGCTTAATTTGCATAAAAGTGCACTGTCCACGGAAAGCCTGCACAGGCCCCGTCAAATAAGTTACAGGTGTCACTTGACCACCTGTAACTTATTTGACGGGGCCTCCACAGGCTTTCCGTGGACAATGCATTAATAGGTCATATTTTATTAATAAGATTATTTTATTGCATATAATCTACAGTACAGTGCTCAATAAACACCGTACAACAGTTTCATGTACATTTTAGGTATTAAAATGGCTTAATTTGCATAAAAATAGACTGTCCACGGAAAGCCTGTACAGGCCCCGTCAAATAAGTTACAGGTGTCACTTGACCACCTGTAACTTATTTGACGGGGCCTCCACAGGCTTTCCGTGGACAATGCATTAAGTTTCAAGAGTTTTATTTGTCACATACACAATTATTTAGGGTTAGGGTTAGGGTTAATAGGTCATATTTTATTAATAAGATTATTTTATTGCATAATACCTACAGTACAGTGCTCAGGAAACACCGTCAAGTAGTTTCATGTACATTGGAGCTATTAAAATGGCTTAATTTGCATAAAAATAAACTGTCCACGGAAAGCCTGTACAGGCCCCGTCAAATAAGTTACAGGTGTCACTTGACCACCTGTAACTTATTTGACGGGGCCTCCACAGGCTTTCCGTGGACAATGCATTAATAGGTCATATTTTATTAATAAGATTATTTTATTGCATATAATCTACAGTACAGTGCTCAATAAACACCGTACAACAGTTTCATGTACATTTTAGGTATTAAAATGGCTTAATTTGCATAAAAGTGCACTGTCCACGGAAAGCCTGCACAGGCCCCGTCAAATAAGTTACAGGTGTCACTTGACCACCTGTAACTTATTTGACGGGGCCTCCCCAGGCTTTCCGTGGACAATGAATTAATAGGTCATATTTTATTAATAAGATTATTTTATTGCATATAATCTACAGTACAGTGCTCAATAAACAACGTACAACAGTTTCATGTACATTTTAGGTATTAAAATAGCTTAATTTGCATAAAAGTGCACTGTCCACGGAAAGCCTGCACAGGCCCCGTCAAATAAGTTACAGGTGTCACTTGACCACCTGTAACTTATTTGACGGGGCCTCCACAGGCTTTCCGTGGACAATGAATTAATAGGTCATATTTTATTAATAAGATTATTGTATTGCATATAATCTACAGTACAGTGCTCAATAAACACCGTACAACAGTTTCATGTACATTTTAGGTATTAAAATGGCTTAATTTGCATAAAAATAAACTGTCCACGGAAAGCCTGTACAGGCCCCGTCAAATAAGTTACAGGTGTCACTTGACCACCTGTAACTTATTTGACGGGGCCTCCATAGGCTTTCCGTGGACAATGCATTAATAGGTCATATTTTATTAATAAGATTATTTTATTGCATATAATCTACAGTACAGTGCTCAATAAACACCGTACAACAGTTTCATGTACATTTTAGGTATTAAAATGGCTTAATTTGCATAAAAGTGCACTGTCCACGGAAAGCCTGCACAGGCCCCGTCAAATAAGTTACAGGTGTCACTTGACCACCTGTAACTTATTTGACGGGGCCTCCACAGGCTTTCCGTGGACAATGCATTAATAGGTCATATTTTATTAATAAGATTATTTTATTGCATATAATCTACAGTACAGTGCTCAATAAACACCGTACAACAGTTTCATGTACATTTTAGGTATTAAAATGGCTTAATTTGCATAAAAGTGCACTGTCCACGGAAAGCCTGCACAGGCCCCATCAAATAAGTTACAGGTGTCACTTGACCACCTGTAACTTATTTGACGGGGCCTCCACAGGCTTTCCGTGGACAATGCATTAATAGGTCATATTTTATTAATAAGATTATTTTATTGCATATAATCTACAGTACAGTGCTCAATAAACACCGTACAACATTTTCATGTACATTTTAGGTATTAAAATGGCTTAATTTGCATAAAAATAAACTGTCCACGGAAAGCCTGTACAGGCCCCGTCAAATAAGTTACAGGTGTCACTTGACCACCTGTAACTTATTTGACGGGGCCTCCACAGGCTTTCCGTGGACAATGCATTAATAGGTCATATTTTATTAATAAGATTATTTTATTGCATAAAATCTACAGTACAGTGCTCAATAAACACCGTACAACAGTTTCATGTACATTTTAGGTATTAAAATGGCTTAATTTGCATAAAAGTGCACTGTCCACGGAAAGCCTGCAGAGGCCCCGTCAAATAAGTTACGGGTGTCACTTTCTGATGTTGGAATGCATTAATAAGTCATATTTTATTAATAAGATTATTTTGTTGCATAATACCTACAGTACAGTGCTCAGGAAACACCGTCAAGTAGTTTCATGTACATTGGAGCTATTAAAATGGCTTAATTTGCATAAAAATAAACTGTCCACGGAAAACCTGTACAGGCCCCATCAAATAAGTTACAGGTGTCACTTGACCACCTGTACTTATTTGACGGGGCCTCCACAGGCTTTCCGTGGACAATGCATTAAGTTTCAAGAGTTTTATTTGTCACATACACAATTATTTAGGGTTAGGGTTAGGGTTAATAGGTCATATTTTATTAATAAGATTATTTTATTGCATAATACCTACAGTACAGTGCTCAGGAAACACCGTCAAGTAGTTTCATGTACATTGGAGCTATTAAAATGGCTTAATTTGCATAAAAATAAACTGTCCACGGAAAGCCTGTACAGGCCCGTCAAATAAGTTACAGGTGTCACTTGACCACCTGTAACTTATTTGACGGGGCCTCCACAGGCTTTCCGTGGACAATGCATTAATACTTCATATTTTATTGATAAGATTATTTTATTGCATATAATCTACAGTACAGTGCTCAATAAACACCGTACAACAGTTTCATGTACATTTTAGGTATTAAAATGGCTTAATTTGCATAAAAGTGCACTGTCCACGGAAAGCCTGCACAGGCCCCGTCAAATAAGTTACAGGTGTCACTTGACCACCTGTAACTTATTTGACGGGGCCTCCACAGGCTTTCCGTGGACAATGAATTAATAGGTCATATTTTATTAATAAGATTATTTTATTGCATATAATCTACAGTACAGTGCTCAATAAACACCGTACAACAGTTTCATGTACATTTTAGGTATTAAAATGGCTTAATTTGCATAAAAGTGCACTGTCCACGGAAAGCCTGCACAGGCCCCGTCAAATAAGTTACAGGTGTCACTTGACCACCTGTAACTTATTTGACGGGGCCTCCACAGGCTTTCCGTGGACAATGAATTAATAGGTCATATTTTATTAATAAGATTATTTTATTGCATATAATCTACAGTACAGTGCTCAATAAACACCGTACAACAGTTTCATGTACATTTTAGGTATTAAAATGGCTTAATTTGCATAAAAATAAACTGTCCACGGAAAGCCTGTACAGGCCCCGTCAAATAAGTTACAGGTGTCACTTGACCACCTGTAACTTATTTGACGGGGCCTCCATAGGCTTTCCGTGGACAATGCATTAATAGGTCATATTTTATTAATAAGATTATTTTATTGCATATAATCTACAGTACAGTGCTCAATAAACACCGTACAACAGTTTCATGTACATTTTAGCTATTAAAATGGCTTAATTTGCATAAAAGTGCACTGTCCACGGAAAGCCTGCACAGGCCCCGTCAAATAAGTTACAGGTGTCACTTGACCACCTGTAACTTATTTGACGGGGCCTCCACAGGCTTTCCGTGGACAATGAATTAATAGGTCATATTTTATTAATAAGATTATTTTATTGCATAAAATCTACAGTACAGTGCTCAATAAACACCGTACAACAGTTTCATGTACATTGGAGCTATTAAAATGGCTTAATTTGCATAAAAATAAACTGTCCACGGAAAGCCTGTACAGGCCCCGTCAAATAAGTTACAGGTGTCACTTGACCACCTGTAACTTATTTGACGGGGCTTCCACAGGCTTTCCGTGGACAATGCATTAATAGGTCATATTTTATTAATAAGATTATTTTATTGCATATAATCTACAGTACAGTGCTCAATAAACACCGTACAACAGTTTCATGTACATTTTAGGTATTAAAATGGCTTAATTTGCATAAAAGTGCACTGTCCACGGAAAGCCTGCACAGGCCCCATCAAATAAGTTACAGGTGTCACTTGACCACCTGTAACTTATTTGACGGGGCCTCCACAGGCTTTCCGTGGACAATGCATTAATAGGTCATATTTTATTAATAAGATTATTTTATTGCATATAATCTACAGTACAGTGCTCAATAAACACCGTAGAACAGTTTCATGTTCATTTTAGGTATTAAAATGGCTTAATTTGCATAAAAATAAACTGTCCACGGAAAGCCTGTACAGGCCCCGTCAAATAAGTTACAGGTGTCACTTGACCACCTGTAACTTATTTGACGGGGCCTCCACAGGCTTTCCGTGGACAATGCATTAATAGGTCATATTTTATTAATAAGATTATTTTATTGCATAAAATCTACAGTACAGTGCTCAATAAACACCGTACAACAGTTTCATGTACATTTTAGGTATTAAAATGGCTTAATTTGCATAAAAGTGCACTGTCCACGGAAAGCCTGCAGAGGCCCCGTCAAATAAGTTACGGGTGTCACTTTCTGATGTTGGAATGCATTAATAAGTCATATTTTATTAATAAGATTATTTTGTTGCATAATACCTACAGTACAGTGCTCAGGAAACACCGTCAAGTAGTTTCATGTACATTGGAGCTATTAAAATGGCTTAATTTGCATAAAAATAAACTGTCCACGGAAAGCCTGTACAGGCCCCATCAAATAAGTTACAGGTGTCACTTGACCACCTGTACTTATTTGACGGGGCCTCCACAGGCTTTCCGTGGACAATGCATTAAGTTTCAAGAGTTTTATTTGTCACATACACAATTATTTAGGGTTAGGGTTAGGGTTAGGGTTAATAGGTCATATTTTATTAATAAGATTATTTTATTGCATAATACCTAC
Organism: Barbus barbus; assembly: GCF_936440315.1. Lineage (NCBI taxonomy): Eukaryota > Metazoa > Chordata > Actinopteri > Cypriniformes > Cyprinidae > Barbus > Barbus barbus. Next base: position 30,971,280 of record NC_136755.1, on the reverse strand, counting down.
AGTACAGTGCTCAGGAAACACCGTCAAGTAGTTTCATGTACATTGGAGCTATTAAAATGGCTTAATTTCCATAAAAATAAACTGTCCACGGAAAGCCTGTACAGGCCCGTCAAATAAGTTACAGGTGTCACTTGACCACCTGTAACTTATTTGACGGGGCCTCCACAGGCTTTCCGTGGACAATGAATTAATAGGTCATATTTTATTAATAAGATTATTTTATTGCATAAAATCTACAGTACAGTGCTCAATAAACACCGTACAACAGTTTCATGTACATTGGAGCTATTAAAATGGCTTAATTTGCATAAAAATAAACTGTCCACGGAAAGCCTGTACAGGCCCCGTCAAATAAGTTACAGGTGTCACTTGACCACCTGTAACTTATTTGACGGGGCCTCCACAGGCTTTCCGTGGACAATGCATTAATAGGTCATATTTTATTAATAAGATTATTTTATTGCATATAATCTACAGTACAGTGCTCAATAAACACCGTACAACAGTTTCATGTACATTTTAGGTATTAAAATGGCTTAATTTGCATAAAAATAGACTGTCCACGGAAAGCCTGTACAGGCCCCGTCAAATAAGTTACAGGTGTCACTTGACCACCTGTAACTTATTTGACGGGGCCTCCACAGGCTTTCCGTGGACAATGCATTAAGTTTCAAGAGTTTTATTTGTCACATACACAATTATTTAGGGTTAGGGTTAGGGTTAATAGGTCATATTTTATTAATAAGATTATTTTATTGCATAATACCTACAGTACAGTGCTCAGGAAACACCGTCAAGTAGTTTCATGTACATTGGAGCTATTAAAATGGCTTAATTTGCATAAAAATAAACTGTCCACGGAAAGCCTGTACAGGCCCCGTCAAATAAGTTACAGGTGTCACTTGACCACCTGTAACTTATTTGACGGGGCCTCCACAGGCTTTCCGTGGACAATGCATTAATAGGTCATATTTTATTAATAAGATTATTTTATTGCATATAATCTACAGTACAGTGCTCAATAAACACCGTACAACAGTTTCATGTACATTTTAGGTATTAAAATGGCTTAATTTGCATAAAAGTGCACTGTCCACGGAAAGCCTGCACAGGCCCCGTCAAATAAGTTACAGGTGTCACTTGACCACCTGTAACTTATTTGACGGGGCCTCCCCAGGCTTTCCGTGGACAATGAATTAATAGGTCATATTTTATTAATAAGATTATTTTATTGCATATAATCTACAGTACAGTGCTCAATAAACAACGTACAACAGTTTCATGTACATTTTAGGTATTAAAATAGCTTAATTTGCATAAAAGTGCACTGTCCACGGAAAGCCTGCACAGGCCCCGTCAAATAAGTTACAGGTGTCACTTGACCACCTGTAACTTATTTGACGGGGCCTCCACAGGCTTTCCGTGGACAATGAATTAATAGGTCATATTTTATTAATAAGATTATTGTATTGCATATAATCTACAGTACAGTGCTCAATAAACACCGTACAACAGTTTCATGTACATTTTAGGTATTAAAATGGCTTAATTTGCATAAAAATAAACTGTCCACGGAAAGCCTGTACAGGCCCCGTCAAATAAGTTACAGGTGTCACTTGACCACCTGTAACTTATTTGACGGGGCCTCCATAGGCTTTCCGTGGACAATGCATTAATAGGTCATATTTTATTAATAAGATTATTTTATTGCATATAATCTACAGTACAGTGCTCAATAAACACCGTACAACAGTTTCATGTACATTTTAGGTATTAAAATGGCTTAATTTGCATAAAAGTGCACTGTCCACGGAAAGCCTGCACAGGCCCCGTCAAATAAGTTACAGGTGTCACTTGACCACCTGTAACTTATTTGACGGGGCCTCCACAGGCTTTCCGTGGACAATGAATTAATAGGTCATATTTTATTAATAAGATTATTTTATTGCATAAAATCTACAGTACAGTGCTCAATAAACACCGTACAACAGTTTCATGTACATTTTAGGCATTAAAATGGCTTAATTTGCATAAAAGTGCACTGTCCACGGAAAGCCTGCACAGGCCCCGTCAAATAAGTTACAGGTGTCACTTGACCACCTGTAACTTATTTGACGGGGCCTCCACAGGCTTTCCGTGGACAATGCATTAATAGGTCATATTTTATTAATAAGATTATTTTATTGCATATAATCTACAGTACAGTGCTCAATAAACACCGTACAACAGTTTCATGTACATTTTAGGTATTAAAATGGCTTAATTTGCATAAAAATAGACTGTCCACGGAAAGCCTGTACAGGCCCCGTCAAATAAGTTACAGGTGTCACTTGACCACCTGTAACTTATTTGACGGGGCCTCCACAGGCTTTCCGTGGACAATGCATTAAGTTTCAAGAGTTTTATTTGTCACATACACAATTATTTAGGGTTAGGGTTAGGGTTAATAGGTCATATTTTATTAATAAGATTATTTTATTGCATAATACCTACAGTACAGTGCTCAGGAAACACCGTCAAGTAGTTTCATGTACATTGGAGCTATTAAAATGGCTTAATTTGCATAAAAATAAACTGTCCACGGAAAGCCTGTACAGGCCCCGTCAAATAAGTTACAGGTGTCACTTGACCACCTGTAACTTATTTGACGGGGCCTCCACAGGCTTTCCGTGGACAATGCATTAATAGGTCATATTTTATTAATAAGATTATTTTATTGCATATAATCTACAGTACAGTGCTCAATAAACACCGTACAACAGTTTCATGTACATTTTAGGTATTAAAATGGCTTAATTTGCATAAAAGTGCACTGTCCACGGAAAGCCTGCACAGGCCCCGTCAAATAAGTTACAGGTGTCACTTGACCACCTGTAACTTATTTGACGGGGCCTCCCCAGGCTTTCCGTGGACAATGAATTAATAGGTCATATTTTATTAATAAGATTATTTTATTGCATATAATCTACAGTACAGTGCTCAATAAACAACGTACAACAGTTTCATGTACATTTTAGGTATTAAAATAGCTTAATTTGCATAAAAGTGCACTGTCCACGGAAAGCCTGCACAGGCCCCGTCAAATAAGTTACAGGTGTCACTTGACCACCTGTAACTTATTTGACGGGGCCTCCACAGGCTTTCCGTGGACAATGAATTAATAGGTCATATTTTATTAATAAGATTATTGTATTGCATATAATCTACAGTACAGTGCTCAATAAACACCGTACAACAGTTTCATGTACATTTTAGGTATTAAAATGGCTTAATTTGCATAAAAATAAACTGTCCACGGAAAGCCTGTACAGGCCCCGTCAAATAAGTTACAGGTGTCACTTGACCACCTGTAACTTATTTGACGGGGCCTCCATAGGCTTTCCGTGGACAATGCATTAATAGGTCATATTTTATTAATAAGATTATTTTATTGCATATAATCTACAGTACAGTGCTCAATAAACACCGTACAACAGTTTCATGTACATTTTAGGTATTAAAATGGCTTAATTTGCATAAAAGTGCACTGTCCACGGAAAGCCTGCACAGGCCCCGTCAAATAAGTTACAGGTGTCACTTGACCACCTGTAACTTATTTGACGGGGCCTCCACAGGCTTTCCGTGGACAATGCATTAATAGGTCATATTTTATTAATAAGATTATTTTATTGCATATAATCTACAGTACAGTGCTCAATAAACACCGTACAACAGTTTCATGTACATTTTAGGTATTAAAATGGCTTAATTTGCATAAAAGTGCACTGTCCACGGAAAGCCTGCACAGGCCCCATCAAATAAGTTACAGGTGTCACTTGACCACCTGTAACTTATTTGACGGGGCCTCCACAGGCTTTCCGTGGACAATGCATTAATAGGTCATATTTTATTAATAAGATTATTTTATTGCATATAATCTACAGTACAGTGCTCAATAAACACCGTACAACATTTTCATGTACATTTTAGGTATTAAAATGGCTTAATTTGCATAAAAATAAACTGTCCACGGAAAGCCTGTACAGGCCCCGTCAAATAAGTTACAGGTGTCACTTGACCACCTGTAACTTATTTGACGGGGCCTCCACAGGCTTTCCGTGGACAATGCATTAATAGGTCATATTTTATTAATAAGATTATTTTATTGCATAAAATCTACAGTACAGTGCTCAATAAACACCGTACAACAGTTTCATGTACATTTTAGGTATTAAAATGGCTTAATTTGCATAAAAGTGCACTGTCCACGGAAAGCCTGCAGAGGCCCCGTCAAATAAGTTACGGGTGTCACTTTCTGATGTTGGAATGCATTAATAAGTCATATTTTATTAATAAGATTATTTTGTTGCATAATACCTACAGTACAGTGCTCAGGAAACACCGTCAAGTAGTTTCATGTACATTGGAGCTATTAAAATGGCTTAATTTGCATAAAAATAAACTGTCCACGGAAAACCTGTACAGGCCCCATCAAATAAGTTACAGGTGTCACTTGACCACCTGTACTTATTTGACGGGGCCTCCACAGGCTTTCCGTGGACAATGCATTAAGTTTCAAGAGTTTTATTTGTCACATACACAATTATTTAGGGTTAGGGTTAGGGTTAATAGGTCATATTTTATTAATAAGATTATTTTATTGCATAATACCTACAGTACAGTGCTCAGGAAACACCGTCAAGTAGTTTCATGTACATTGGAGCTATTAAAATGGCTTAATTTGCATAAAAATAAACTGTCCACGGAAAGCCTGTACAGGCCCGTCAAATAAGTTACAGGTGTCACTTGACCACCTGTAACTTATTTGACGGGGCCTCCACAGGCTTTCCGTGGACAATGCATTAATACTTCATATTTTATTGATAAGATTATTTTATTGCATATAATCTACAGTACAGTGCTCAATAAACACCGTACAACAGTTTCATGTACATTTTAGGTATTAAAATGGCTTAATTTGCATAAAAGTGCACTGTCCACGGAAAGCCTGCACAGGCCCCGTCAAATAAGTTACAGGTGTCACTTGACCACCTGTAACTTATTTGACGGGGCCTCCACAGGCTTTCCGTGGACAATGAATTAATAGGTCATATTTTATTAATAAGATTATTTTATTGCATATAATCTACAGTACAGTGCTCAATAAACACCGTACAACAGTTTCATGTACATTTTAGGTATTAAAATGGCTTAATTTGCATAAAAATAAACTGTCCACGGAAAGCCTGTACAGGCCCCGTCAAATAAGTTACAGGTGTCACTTGACCACCTGTAACTTATTTGACGGGGCCTCCATAGGCTTTCCGTGGACAATGCATTAATAGGTCATATTTTATTAATAAGATTATTTTATTGCATATAATCTACAGTACAGTGCTCAATAAACACCGTACAACAGTTTCATGTACATTTTAGCTATTAAAATGGCTTAATTTGCATAAAAGTGCACTGTCCACGGAAAGCCTGCACAGGCCCCGTCAAATAAGTTACAGGTGTCACTTGACCACCTGTAACTTATTTGACGGGGCCTCCACAGGCTTTCCGTGGACAATGAATTAATAGGTCATATTTTATTAATAAGATTATTTTATTGCATAAAATCTACAGTACAGTGCTCAATAAACACCGTACAACAGTTTCATGTACATTGGAGCTATTAAAATGGCTTAATTTGCATAAAAATAAACTGTCCACGGAAAGCCTGTACAGGCCCCGTCAAATAAGTTACAGGTGTCACTTGACCACCTGTAACTTATTTGACGGGGCTTCCACAGGCTTTCCGTGGACAATGCATTAATAGGTCATATTTTATTAATAAGATTATTTTATTGCATATAATCTACAGTACAGTGCTCAATAAACACCGTACAACAGTTTCATGTACATTTTAGGTATTAAAATGGCTTAATTTGCATAAAAGTGCACTGTCCACGGAAAGCCTGCACAGGCCCCATCAAATAAGTTACAGGTGTCACTTGACCACCTGTAACTTATTTGACGGGGCCTCCACAGGCTTTCCGTGGACAATGCATTAATAGGTCATATTTTATTAATAAGATTATTTTATTGCATATAATCTACAGTACAGTGCTCAATAAACACCGTAGAACAGTTTCATGTTCATTTTAGGTATTAAAATGGCTTAATTTGCATAAAAATAAACTGTCCACGGAAAGCCTGTACAGGCCCCGTCAAATAAGTTACAGGTGTCACTTGACCACCTGTAACTTATTTGACGGGGCCTCCACAGGCTTTCCGTGGACAATGCATTAATAGGTCATATTTTATTAATAAGATTATTTTATTGCATAAAATCTACAGTACAGTGCTCAATAAACACCGTACAACAGTTTCATGTACATTTTAGGTATTAAAATGGCTTAATTTGCATAAAAGTGCACTGTCCACGGAAAGCCTGCAGAGGCCCCGTCAAATAAGTTACGGGTGTCACTTTCTGATGTTGGAATGCATTAATAAGTCATATTTTATTAATAAGATTATTTTGTTGCATAATACCTACAGTACAGTGCTCAGGAAACACCGTCAAGTAGTTTCATGTACATTGGAGCTATTAAAATGGCTTAATTTGCATAAAAATAAACTGTCCACGGAAAGCCTGTACAGGCCCGTCAAATAAGTTACAGGTGTCACTTGACCACCTGTAACTTATTTGACGGGGCCTCCACAGGCTTTCCGTGGACAATGCATTAATACTTCATATTTTATTGATAAGATTATTTTATTGCATATAATCTACAGTACAGTGCTCAATAAACACCGTACAACAGTTTCATGTACATTTTAGGTATTAAAATGGCTTAATTTTCATAAAAATAAACTGTCCACGGAAAGCCTGCACAGGCCCCGTCAAATAAGTTACAGGTGTCACTTTACCACCTGTAACTTATTTGACGGGGCCTCCACAGGCTTTCCGTGGACAATGAATTAATAGGTCATATTTTATTAATAAGATTATTTTATTGCATAAAATCTACAGTACAGTTCTCAGGAAACACCGTCAAGTAGTTTCATGTACATTGGAGCTATTAAAATGGCTTAATTTGCATAAAAATAAACTGTCCACGGAAAGCCTGTACAGGCCCGTCAAATAAGTTACAGGTGTCACTTGACCACCTGTAACTTATTTGACGGGGCCTCCACAGGCTTTCCGTGGACAATGCATTAATAGGTCATATTTTATTGATAAGATTATTTTATTGCATATAATCTACAGTACAGTGCTCAATAAACACCGTACAACAGTTTCATGTACATTTTAGGTATTAAAATGGCTTAATTTGCATAAAAATAGACTGTCCAAGGAAAGCCTGTACAGGCCCCGTCAAATAAGTTACAGGTGTCACTTGACCACCTGTAACTTATTTGACGGGGCCTCCACAGACTTTCCGTGGACAATGCATTAATAGGTCATATTTTATTAATAAGATTATTTTATTGCATATAATCTACAGTACAGTGCTCAGGAAACACTTCAAGTAGTTTCATGTACATTGAAGCTATTAAAATGGCTTAATTTGCATAAAAATAAACTGTCCACGGAAAGCCTGTACAGGCCCCGTCAAATAAGTTACAGGTGTCACTTGACCACCTGTAACTTATTTGACGGGGCCTCCACAGGCTTTCCATGGACAATGCATTAATAGGTCATATTTTATTAATAAGATTATTTTATTGCATATAATCTACAGTACAGTGCTCAATAATTACCGTACAACAGTTTCATGTACATTTTAGGTATTAAAATGGCTTAATTTGGCTTAAAAATAAACTGTCCACGGAAAGCCTGTACAGGCCCCGTCAAATAAGTTACAGGTGTCACTTGACCACCTGTAACTTATTTGACGGGGCCTCCACAGGCTTTCCGTAGACAATGCATTAATAGGTCATATTTTATTGATAAGATTATTTTATTGCATATAATCTACAGTACAGTGCTCAATAAACACCGTACAACAGTTTCATGTACATTTTAGGTATTAAAATGGCTTAATTTGCATAAAAATAGACTGTCCACGGAAAGCCTGTACAGGCCCCGTCAAATAAGTTACAGGTGTCACTTGACCACCTGTAACTTATTTGACGGGGCCTCCACAGGCTTTCCGTGGACAATGCATTAAGTTTCAAGAGTTTTATTTGTCACATACACAATTATTTAGGGTTAGGGTTAGGGTTAATAGGTCATATTTTATTAATAAGATTATTTTATTGCATAACACCTACAGTACAGTGCTCAGGAAACACCGTCAAGTAGTTTCATGTACATTGGAGCAATTAAAATGGCTTAATTTGCATAAAAATAAACTGTCCACGGAAAGCCTGTACAGGCCCCGTCAAATAAGTTACAGGTGTCACTTGACCACCTGTAACTTATTTGACGGGGCCTCCACAGGCTTTCCGTGGACAATGCATTAATAGGTCATATTTTATTAATAAGATTATTTTATTGCATATAATCTACAGTACAGTGCTCAATAAACACCGTACAACAGTTTCATGTACATTTTAGGTATTAAAATGGCTTAATTTGCATAAAAGTGTACTGTCCACGGAAAGCCTGCACAGGCCCCATCAAATAAGTTACAGGTGTCACTTGACCACCTGTAACTTATTTGACGGGGCCTCCACAGGCTTTCCGTGGACAATGCATTAAGTTTCAAGAGTTTTATTTGTCCCATACACAATTATTTAGGGTTAGGTTAGGGTTAGGGATAATAGTTCATATTTTATTAATAAGATTATTTTATTGCATAATACCTACAGTACAGTGCTCAGGAAACACCGTCAAGTAGTTTCATGTACATTGGAGCTATTAAAATGGCTTAATTTGCATAAAAATAAACTGTCCACGGAAAGCCTGTACAGGCCCGTCAAATAAGTTACAGGTGTCACTTGACCACCTGTAACTTATTTGACGGGGCCTCCACAGGCTTTCCGTGGACAATGCATTAATAGTTCATATTTTATTAATAAGATTATTTTATTGCATAAAATCTACAGTACAGTGCTCAATAAACACCGTACAACAGTTTCATGTACATTTTAGGTATTAAAATGGCTTAATTTTCATAAAAATAAACTGTCCACGGAAAGCCTGCACAGGCCCCGTCAAATAAGTTACAGGTGTCACTTGACCACCTGTAACTTATTTGACGGGGCCTCCACAGGCTTTCCGTGGACAATGAATTAATAGGTCATATTTTATTAATAAGATTATTTTATTGCATATAATCTACAGTACAGTGCTCAATAAACAACGTACAACAGTTTCATGTACATTTTAGGCATTAAAATGGCTTAATTTGCATAAAAGTGCACTGTCCACGGAAAGCCTGCACAGGCCCCGTCAAATAAGTTACAGGTGTCACTTGACCACCTGTAACTTATTTGACGGGGCTTCCACAGGCTTTCCGTGGACAATGCATTAATAGGTCATATTTTATTAATAAGATTATTTTATTGCATATAATCTACAGTACAGTGCTCAATAAACACCGTACAACAGTTTCATGTACATTTTAGGTATTAAAATGGCTTAATTTGCATAAAAGTGCACTGTCCACGGAAAGCCTGCACAGGCCCCATCAAATAAGTTACAGGTGTCACTTGACCACCTGTAACTTATTTGACGGGGCCTCCACAGGCTTTCCGTGGACAATGCATTAATAGGTCATATTTTATTAATAAGATTATTTTATTGCATATAATCTACAGTACAGTGCTCAATAAACACCGTACAACATTTTCATGTACATTTTAGGTATTAAAATGGCTTAATTTGCATAAAAATAAACTGTCCACGGAAAGCCTGTACAGGCCCCGTCAAATAAGTTACAGGTGTCACTTGACCACCTGTAACTTATTCGACGGGGCCTCCACAGGCTTTCCGTGGACAATGCATTAATAGGTCATATTTTATTAATAAGATTATTTTATTGCATAAAATCTACAGTACAGTGCTCAATAAACACCGTACAACAGTTTCATGTACATTTTAGGTATTAAAATGGCTTAATTTGCATAAAAGTGCACTGTCCACGGAAAGCCTGCAGAGGCCCCGTCAAATAAGTTACGGGTGTCACTTTCTGATGTTGGAATGCATTAATAAGTCATATTTTATTAATAAGATTATTTTGTTGCATAATACCTACAGTACAGTGCTCAGGAAACACCGTCAAGTAGTTTCATGTACATTGGAGCTATTAAAATGGCTTAATTTGCATAAAAATAAACTGTCCACGGAAAACCTGTACAGGCCCCATCAAATAAGTTACAGGTGTCACTTGACCACCTGTACTTATTTGACGGGGCCTCCACAGGCTTTCCGTGGACAATGCATTAAGTTTCAAGAGTTTTATTTGTCACATACACAATTATTTAGGGTTAGGGTTAGGGTTAGGGTTAATAGGTCATATTTTATTAATAAGATTATTTTATTGCATAATACCTACAGTACAGTGCTCAGGAAACACCGTCAAGTAGTTTCATGTACATTGGAGCTATTAAAATGGCTTAATTTGCATAAAAATAAACTGTCCACGGAAAGCCTGTACAGGCCCGTCAAATAAGTTACAGGTGTCACTTGACCACCTGTAACTTATTTGACGGGGCCTCCACAGGCTTTCCGTGGACAATGCATTAATACTTCATATTTTATTGATAAGATTATTTTATTGCATATAATCTACAGTACAGTGCTCAATAAACACCGTACAACAGTTTCATGTACATTTTAGGTATTAAAATGGCTTAATTTGCATAAAAGTGCACTGTCCACGGAAAGCCTGCACAGGCCCCGTCAAATAAGTTACAGGTGTCACTTGACCACCTGTAACTTATTTGACGGGGCCTCCACAGGCTTTCCGTGGACAATGAATTAATAGGTCATATTTTATTAATAAGATTATTTTATTGCATATAATCTACAGTACAGTGCTCAATAAACACCGTACAACAGTTTCATGTACATTTTAGGTATTAAAATGGCTTAATTTGCATAAAAATAAACTGTCCACGGAAAGCCTGTACAGGCCCCGTCAAATAAGTTACAGGTGTCACTTGACCACCTGTAACTTATTTGACGGGGCCTCCATAGGCTTTCCGTGGACAATGCATTAATAGGTCATATTTTATTAATAAGATTATTTTATTGCATATAATCTACAGTACAGTGCTCAATAAACACCGTACAACAGTTTCATGTACATTTTAGCTATTAAAATGGCTTAATTTGCATAAAAGTGCACTGTCCACGGAAAGCCTGCACAGGCCCCGTCAAATAAGTTACAGGTGTCACTTGACCACCTGTAACTTATTTGACGGGGCCTCCACAGGCTTTCCGTGGACAATGAATTAATAGGTCATATTTTATTAATAAGATTATTTTATTGCATAAAATCTACAGTACAGTGCTCAATAAACACCGTACAACAGTTTCATGTACATTGGAGCTATTAAAATGGCTTAATTTGCATAAAAATAAACTGTCCACGGAAAGCCTGTACAGGCCCCGTCAAATAAGTTACAGGTGTCACTTGACCACCTGTAACTTATTTGACGGGGCTTCCACAGGCTTTCCGTGGACAATGCATTAATAGGTCATATTTTATTAATAAGATTATTTTATTGCATATAATCTACAGTACAGTGCTCAATAAACACCGTACAACAGTTTCATGTACATTTTAGGTATTAAAATGGCTTAATTTGCATAAAAGTGCACTGTCCACGGAAAGCCTGCACAGGCCCCATCAAATAAGTTACAGGTGTCACTTGACCACCTGTAACTTATTTGACGGGGCCTCCACAGGCTTTCCGTGGACAATGCATTAATAGGTCATATTTTATTAATAAGATTATTTTATTGCATATAATCTACAGTACAGTGCTCAATAAACACCGTAGAACAGTTTCATGTTCATTTTAGGTATTAAAATGGCTTAATTTGCATAAAAATAAACTGTCCACGGAAAGCCTGTACAGGCCCCGTCAAATAAGTTACAGGTGTCACTTGACCACCTGTAACTTATTTGACGGGGCCTCCACAGGCTTTCCGTGGACAATGCATTAATAGGTCATATTTTATTAATAAGATTATTTTATTGCATAAAATCTACAGTACAGTGCTCAATAAACACCGTACAACAGTTTCATGTACATTTTAGGTATTAAAATGGCTTAATTTGCATAAAAGTGCACTGTCCACGGAAAGCCTGCAGAGGCCCCGTCAAATAAGTTACGGGTGTCACTTTCTGATGTTGGAATGCATTAATAAGTCATATTTTATTAATAAGATTATTTTGTTGCATAATACCTACAGTACAGTGCTCAGGAAACACCGTCAAGTAGTTTCATGTACATTGGAGCTATTAAAATGGCTTAATTTGCATAAAAATAAACTGTCCACGGAAAGCCTGTACAGGCCCCATCAAATAAGTTACAGGTGTCACTTGTCCACCTGTACTTATTTGACGGGGCCTCCACAGGCTTTCCGTGGACAATGCATTAAGTTTCAAGAGTTTTATTTGTCACATACACAATTATTTAGGGTTAGGGTTAGGGTTAGGGTTAATAGGTCATATTTTATTAATAAGATTATTTTATTGCATAATACCTACAGTACAGTGCTCAGGAAACACCGTCAAGTAGTTTCATGTACATTGGAGCTATTAAAATGGCTTAATTTGCATAAAAATAAACTGTCCACGGAAAGCCTGTACAGGCCCGTCAAATAAGTTACAGGTGTCACTTGACCACCTGTAACTTATTTGACGGGGCCTCCACAGGCTTTCCGTGGACAATGCATTAATACTTCATATTTTATTGATAAGATTATTTTATTGCATATAATCTACAGTACAGTGCTCAATAAACACCGTACAACAGTTTCATGTACATTTTAGGTATTAAAATGGCTTAATTTGCATAAAAATAGACTGTCCACGGAAAGCCTGCACAGGCCCCATCAAATAAGTTACAGGTGTCACTTGACCACCTGTAACTTATTTGACGGGGCCTCCACAGGCTTTCCCTGGACAATGCATTAATAGGTCATATTTTATTAATAAGATTATTTTATTGCATATAATCTACAGTACAGTGCTCAGGAAACACTTCAAGTAGTTTCATGTACATTGAAGCTATTAAAATGGCTTAATTTGCATAAAAATAAACTGTCCACGGAAAGCCTGTACAGGCCCCGTCAAATAAGTTACAGGTGTCACTTGACCACCTGTAACTTATTTGACGGGGCCTCCACAGGCTTTCCGTGGACAATGCATTAATAGTTCATATTTTATTAATAAGATTATTTTATTGCATAAAATCTACAGTACAGTGCTCAATAAACACCGTACAACAGTTTCATGTACATTTTAGGTATTAAAATGGCTTAATTTTCATAAAAATAAACTGTCCACGGAAAGCCTGCACAGGCCCCGTCAAATAAGTTACAGGTGTCACTTTACCACCTGTAACTTATTTGACGGGGCCTCCACAGGCTTTCCGTGGACAATGAATTAATAGGTCATATTTTATTAATAAGATTATTTTATTGCATAAAATCTACAGTACAGTTCTCAGGAAACACCGTCAAGTAGTTTCATGTACATTGGAGCTATTAAAATGGCTTAATTTGCATAAAAATAAACTGTCCACGGAAAGCCTGTACAGGCCCCATCAAATAAGTTACAGGTGTCACTTGACCACCTGTAACTTATTTGACGGGGCCTCCACAGGCTTTCCGTGGACAATGCATTAATAGGTCATATTTTATTGATAAGATTATTTTATTGCATTTAATCTACAGTACAGTGCTCAATAAACACCGTACAACAGTTTCATGTACATTTTAGGTATTAAAATGGCTTAATTTGCATAAAAATAGACTGTCCACGGAAAGCCTGTACAGGTCCCGTCAAATAAGTTACAGGTGTCACTTGACCACCTGTAACTTATTTGACGGGGCCTCCACAGGCTTTCCGTGGACAATGCATTAATAGGTCATATTTTATTGATAAGATTATTTTATTGTTTATAATCTACAGTACAGTGCTCAATAAACACCGTACAACAGTTTCATGTACATTTTAGGTATTAAAATGGCTTAATTTGCATAAAAATAGACTGTCCAAGGAAAGCCTGTACAGGCCCCGTCAAATAAGTTACAGGTGTCACTTGACCACCTGTAACTTATTTGACGGGGCCTCCACAGACTTTCCGTGGACAATGCATTAATAGGTCATATTTTATTAATAAGATTATTTTATTGCATATAATCTACAGTACAGTGCTCAGGAAACACTTCAAGTAGTTTCATGTACATTGAAGCTATTAAAATGGCTTAATTTGCATAAAAATAAACTGTCCACGGAAAGCCTGTACAGGCCCCGTCAAATAAGTTACAGGTGTCACTTGACCACCTGTAACTTATTTGACGGGGCCTCCACAGGCTTTCCATGGACAATGCATTAATAGGTCATATTTTATTAATAAGATTATTTTATTGCATATAATCTACAGTACAGTGCTCAATAATTACCGTACAACAGTTTCATGTACATTTTAGGTATTAAAATGGCTTAATTTGGCTTAAAAATAAACTGTCCACGGAAAGCCTGTACAGGCCCCGTCAAATAAGTTACAGGTATCACTTGACCACCTGTAACTTATTTGACGGGGCCTCCACAGGCTTTCCGTGGACAATGCATTAATAGGTCATATTTTATTGATAAGATTATTTTATTGCATATAATCTACAGTACAGTGCTCAATAAACACCGTACAACAGTTTCATGTACATTTTAGGTATTAAAATGGCTTAATTTGCATAAAAATAGACTGTCCACGGAAAGCCTGTACAGGCCCCGTCAAATAAGTTACAGGTGTCACTTGACCACCTGTAACTTATTTGACGGGGCCTCCACAGGCTTTCCGTGGACAATGCATTAATAGGTCATATTTTATTAATAAGATTATTTTATTGCATATAATCTACAGTACAGTGCTCAGGAAACACTTCAAGTAGTTTCATGTACATTGAAGCTATTAAAATGGCTTAATTTGCATAAAAATAAACTGTCCACGGAAAGCCTGTACAGGCCCCGTCAAATAAGTTACAGGTGTCACTTGACCACCTGTAACTTATTTGACGGGGCCTCCACAGGCTTTCCATGGACAATGCATTAATAGGTCATATTTTATTAATAAGATTATTTTATTGCATATAATCTACAGTACAGTGCTCAATAAACACCGTACAACAGTTTCATGTACATTTTAGGTATTAAAATGGCTTAATTTGCATAAAAATAGACTGTCCACGGAAAGCCTGTACAGGTCCCGTCAAATAAGTTACAGGTGTCACTTGACCACCTGTAACTTATTTGACGGGGCCTCCACAGGTTTTCCGTGGACAATGCATTAATAGGTTATATTTTATTGATAAGATTATTTTATTGCATATAATCTACAGTACAGTGCTCAATAAACACCGTACAACAGTTTCATGTACATTTTAGGTATTAAAATGGCTTAATTTGCATAAAAATAGACTGTCCACGGAAAGCCTGTACAGGCCCCGTCAAATAAGTTACAGGTGTCACTTGACCACCTGTAACTTATTTGACGGGGCCTCCACAGGCTTTCCGTGGACAATGCATTAAGTTTCAAGAGTTTTATTTGTCACATACACAATTATTTAGGGTTAGGGTTAGGGTTAATAGGTCATATTTTATTAATAAGATTATTTTATTGCATAATACCTACAGTACAGTGCTCAGGAAACACCGTCAAGTAGTTTCATGTACATTGGAGCTATTAAAATGGCTTAATTTGCATAAAAATAAACTGTCCACGGAAAGCCTGTACAGGCCCCGTCAAATAAGTTACAGGTGTCACTTGACCACCTGTAACTTATTTGACGGGGCCTCCACAGGCTTTCCGTGGACAATGCATTAATAGGTCATATTTTATTAATAAGATTATTTTATTGCATATAATCTACAGTACAGTGCTCAATAAACACCGTACAACAGTTTCATGTACATTTTAGGTATTAAAATGGCTTAATTTGCATAAAAGTGCACTGTCCACGGAAAGCCTGCACAGGCCCCATCAAATAAGTTACAGGTGTCACTTGACCACCTGTAACTTATTTGACGGGGCCTCCACAGGCTTTCCGTGGACAATGCATTAATAGGTCATATTTTATTAATAAGATTATTTTATTGCATATAATCTACAGTAGAGTGCTCAATAAACACCGTACAACAGTTTCATGTACATTTTAGGTATTAAAATGGCTTAATTTGCATAAAAATAAACTGTCCACGGAAAGCCTGTACAGGCCCCGTCAAATAAGTTACAGGTGTCACTTGACCACCTGTAACTTATTTGACGGGGCCTCCACAGGCTTTCCGTGGACAATGCATTAATAGTTCATATTTTATTAATAAGATTATTTTATTGCATAAAATCTACAGTACAGTGCTCAATAAACACCGTACAACAGTTTCATGTACATTTTAGGTATTAAAATGGCTTAATTTTCATAAAAATAAACTGTCCACGGAAAGCCTGCACAGGCCCCGTCAAATAAGTTACAGGTGTCACTTGACCACCTGTAACTTATTTGACGGGGCCTCCACAGGCTTTCCGTGGACAATGAATTAATAGGTCATATTTTATTAATAAGATTATTTTATTGCATAAAATCTACAGTACAGTTCTCAGGAAACACCGTCAAGTAGTTTCATGTACATTGGAGCTATTAAAATGGCTTAATTTGCATAAAAATAAACTATCCACGGAAAGCCTGTACAGGCCCGTCAAATAAGTTACAGGTGTCACTTGACCACCTGTAACTTATTTGACGGGGCCTCCACAGGCTTTCCGTGGACAATGCATTAATAGGTCATATTTTATTGATAAGATTATTTTATTGCATATAATCTACAGTACAGTGCTCAATAAACACCGTACAACAGTTTCATGTACATTTTAGGTATTAAAATGGCTTAATTTGCATAAAAATAGACTGTCCACGGAAAGCCTGTACAGGTCCCGTCAAATAAGTTACAGGTGTCACTTGACCACCTGTAACTTATTTGACGGGGCCTCCACAGGCTTTCCGTGGACAATGCATTAATAGGTCATATTTTATTAATAAGATTATTTTATTGCATATAATCTACAGTACAGTGCTCAATAATTACCGTACAACAGTTTCATGTACATTTTAGGTATTAAAATGGCTTAATTTGCATAAAAGTGCACTGTCCACGGAAAGCCTGCACAGGCCCCATCAAATAAGTTACAGGTGTCACTTGACCACCTGTAACTTATTTGACGGGGCCTCCACAGGCTTTCCGTGGACAATGCATTAATAGGTCATATTTTATTAATAAGATTATTTTATTGCATATAATCTACAGTAGAGTGCTCAATAAACACCGTACAACAGTTTCATGTACATTTTAGGTATTAAAATGGCTTAATTTGCATAAAAATAAACTGTCCACGGAAAGCCTGTACAGGCCCCGTCAAATAAGTTACAGGTGTCACTTGACCACCTGTAACTTATTTGACGGGGCCTCCACAGGCTTTCCATGGACAATGCATTAATAGTTCATATTTTATTAATAAGATTATTTTATTGCATAAAATCTACAGTACAGTGCTCAATAAACACCGTACAACAGTTTCATGTACATTTTAGGTATTAAAATGGCTTAATTTTCATAAAAATAAACTGTCCACGGAAAGCCTGCACAGGCCCCGTCAAATAAGTTACAGGTGTCACTTGACCACCTGTAACTTATTTGACGGGGCCTCCACAGGCTTTCCGTGGACAATGAATTAATAGGTCATATTTTATTAATAAGATTATTTTATTGCATAAAATCTACAGTACAGTTCTCAGGAAACACCGTCAAGTAGTTTCATGTACATTGGAGCTATTAAAATGGCTTAATTTGCATAAAAATAAACTATCCACGGAAAGCCTGTACAGGCCCGTCAAATAAGTTACAGGTGTCACTTGACCACCTGTAACTTATTTGACGGCGCCTCCACAGGCTTTCCGTGGACAATGCATTAATAGGTCATATTTTATTGATAAGATTATTTTATTGCATATAATCTACAGTACAGTGCTCAATAAACACCGTACAACAGTTTCATGTACATTTTAGGTATTAAAATGGCTTAATTTGCATAAAAATAGACTGTCCACGGAAAGCCTGTACAGGTCCCGTCAAATAAGTTACAGGTGTCACTTGACCACCTGTAACTTATTTGACGGGGCCTCCACAGGCTTTCCGTGGACAATGCATTAATAGGTCATATTTTATTAATAAGATTATTTTATTGCATATAATCTACAGTACAGTGCTCAGGAAACACTTCAAGTAGTTTCATGTACATTGAAGCTATTAAAATGGCTTAATTTGCATAAAAATAAACTGTCCACGGAAAGCCTGTACAGGCCCCGTCAAATAAGTTACAGGTGTCACTTGACCACCTGTAACTTATTTGACGGGGCCTCCACAGGCTTTCCGTGGACAATGCATTAATAGGTCATATTTTATTAATAAGATTATTTTATTGCATATAATCTACAGTACAGTGCTCAATAATTACCGTACAACAGTTTCATGTACATTTTAGGTATTAAAATGGCTTAATTTGGCTTAAAAATAAACTGTCCACGGAAAGCCTGTACAGGCCCCGTCAAATAAGTTACAGGTGTCACTTGACCACCTGTAACTTATTTGACGGGGCCTCCACAGGCTTTCCGTGGACAATGCATTAATAGGTCATATTTTATTGATAAGATTATTTTATTGCATATAATCTACAGTACAGTGCTCAATAAACACCGTACAACAGTTTCATGTACATTTTAGTTATTAAAATGGCTTAATTTGCATAAAAATAGACTGTCCACGGAAAGCCTGTACAGGCCCCGTCAAATAAGTTACAGGTGTCACTTGACCACCTGTAACTTATTTGACGGGGCCTCCACAGGCTTTCCGTGGACAATGCATTAAGTTTCAAGAGTTTTATTTGTCACATACACAATTATTTAGGGTTAGTGTTAGGGTTAATAGGTCATATTTTATTAATAAGATTATTTTATTGCATAACACCTACAGTACAGTGCTCAGGAAACACCGTCAAGTAGTTTCATGTACATTGGAGCCATTAAAATGGCTTAATTTGCATAAAAATAAACTGTCCACGGAAAGCCTGTACAGGCCCCGTCAAATAAGTTACAGGTGTCACTTGACCACCTGTAACTTATTTGACGGGGCCTCCACAGGCTTTCCGTGGACAATGCATTAATAGGTCATATTTTATTAATAAGATTATTTTATTGCATATAATCTACAGTACAGTGCTCAATAAACACCGTACAACAGTTTCATGTACATTTTAGGTATTAAAATGGCTTAATTTGCATAAAAGTGCACTGTCCACGGAAAGCCTGCACAGGCCCCATCAAATAAGTTACAGGTGTCACTTGACCACCTGTAACTTATTTGACGGGGCCTCCACAGGCTTTCCGTGGACAATGCATTAAGTTTCAAGAGTTTTATTTGTCCCATACACAATTATTTAGGGTTAGGGTTAGGGTTAGGGTTAATAGGTCATATTTTATTAATAAGATTATTTTATTGCATAATACCTACAGTACAGTGCTCAGGAAACACCGTCAAGTAGTTTCATGTACATTGGAGCTATTAAAATGGCTTAATTTGCATAAAAATAAACTGTCCACGGAAAGCCTGTACAGGCCCGTCAAATAAGTTACAGGTGTCACTTGACCACCTGTAACTTATTTGACGGGGCCTCCACAGGCTTTCCGTGGACAATGCATTAATAGTTCATATTTTATTAATAAGATTATTTTATTGCATAAAATCTACAGTACAGTGCTCAATAAACACCGTACAACAGTTTCATGTACATTTTAGGTATTAAAATGGCTTAATTTTCATAAAAATAAACTGTCCACGGAAAGCCTGCACAGGCCCCGTCAAATAAGTTACAGGTGTCACTTGACCACCTGTAACTTATTTGACGGGGCCTCCACAGGCTTTCCGTGGACAATGCATTAATAGGTCATATTTTATTAATAAGATAATTTTATTGCATATAATCTACAGTACAGTGCTCAATAAACACCGTACAACAATTTCATGTACATCTTATTAATAAAATATGACCTATTAATGCATTGTCCACGGAAAGCCTGTGGAGGCCCCGTCAAATAAGTTACAGGTGGTCAAGTGACACCTGTAACTTATTAGACGGGGCCTGTACAGGCTTTCCGTGGACAGTTTATTTTTATGCAAATTAAGCCATTTTCATAGCTCCAATGTACATGAAACTACTTGACGGTGTTCCTGAGCACTGTACTGTAGGTATTATGCAATAAAATAATCTTATTAATAAAATATGACTTATTAATGCATTCCAACATCAGAAAGTGACACCTGTAACTTATTTGACGGGGCCTGTGCAGGCTTTCCGTGGACAGTGCACTTTTATGCAAATTAAGCCATTTTAATTCCTAAAATGGACATGTATCATGGATTGGAGCAAAACCAAAATCATGTATTTCTGATGGATTTTTTTTTTTAAATCATGTATTTAAGATGGAATTTTTTTTTTTACATCATGTGTTTCAGATGGACATTTTCATAAATCATGTATTTCAGATGGAATTTTTTTTTTAAATCGTGTTTCAGATGGACATTTTCATAAATCATGTATTTCACATTGGAAATTGTTTTAAAAAATCTTGTGTTTCAGATGGACATTTTCATAAATCCTGTACTGGAGCAAAACCCAGACCGGATTTTCAGGACGACCGGATTCTGCGGTATCCTGGATTGGAGGAAAACCCGGACCTGATTCTGCGGACGATCGGAATTGGACTTTGTTTAAATTTTTTTTTTAGCCCTAACCCTGTTTCAGATGGACATTTTCATAAATCGTTGTCATAAACCATATATTTCAGATGGAAATTGTTTTCAAAAATCATGTGTTTCAGATGGACATTTTCATGAATCATGTATTTCAGATGGAATTTTTTTTTTAAATCATATATTTTAGACGGACATTTTCATAAATCGTGTATTTCAGAGGGAATTTTTTTTTTACATCATGTGTTTCAGATGGACATTTTCATAAATCATGTATTTCACATTGGAAATTGTTTTAAAAAATCATGTATTTCAGAAGGAAATAATTTTCAAAAATCATGTATTTCAAATTGAAATTGTTTTAAAAAATCATGTGTTTCAGATGGACATTTTCATAAATCATGTATTGGAGCAAAACCTGGACCGGATTCTCAGGACGACCGGATTCTTCGGTCTCCTGGATTGGAGCAAAACCTGGACCGGATTCTCAGGACGACCGGATTCTTCGGTCTCCTGGATTGGAGCAAAACCCGGACCGGATTCCGAGGATGACCGGATACTGCGGTTTCCTGGATTGGAGCAAAACCCAGACCGGATTCTCAGGACGTCCGGATTCTGCGGTATCCTGGATTGGAGCAAAACCCGGACCGGATTCTCAGGACGACCGGATTCTGCGGTCTCCTGGATTGGAGCAAAACCCGGACCGGATTCCGAGGAAAACCGGATTCTGCGGTCTCTTGGATTGGAGCAAAACCCGGACCGGATTCTGATGACGACCGGATTCTGCGGTATCCTGGATTGGAGCAAAACCCGGACCGGATTCTCAGGATGACCGGATTCTGCGGTATCCTGGATTGGAGCAAAACCCGGACCGGATTCTCAGGACGACCGGATTCAGCGGTATCCTGGATTGGAGCAAAACCCGGACCGGATTCTGAGGACGACCGGAATTGGACTTTTTTTTTTTTTTTTTTTTTTTTAAGCCCTAACCCTGTTTTCAGATGGACATTTTCATAAATCGCTGTCTTAAACCATATATTTCAGATGGAAATTGTTTTCAAAAATCATGTGTTTCAGATGGATATTTTCATGAATCATGTATTTCAGATGGAATTTTTTTTTTAAATCATGTATTTCAGATGGACATTTTCATAAATCATGTATTTCACATTGGAAACTGTTTTAAAAAATCATGTATTTCAGAAGGAAATAATTTTCAAAAATCATGTATTTCAAATTGAAATTGTTTTAAAAAATCATGTGTTTCAGATGGACATTTTCATAAATCATGTATTGGAGCAAAACCTGGACCGGATTCCGAGGAAAACCGGATTCTGCGGTCTCCTGGATTGGAGCAAAACCCGGACCGGATTCTGAGGACGACCGTATTCTGCGGTATCCTGGATTGGAGCAAAACCCGGACCGGATTCTCAGGATGACCGGATTCTGCGGTATCCTGGATTGGAGCAAAACCCGGACCGGATTCTCAGGACGACCGGATTCTGCGGTATCCTGGATTGGAGCAAAACCCGGACCGGATTCTGAGGACGACCGGAATTGGACTTTTTTTTTTTTTTTTTTTTTCTTTTTAAGCCCTAACCCTGTTTCAGATGGACATTTTCATAAATCGCTGTCATAAACCATAAATTTCAGATGGAAATTGTTTTCAAAAATCATGTGTTTCAGATGGATATTTTCATGAATCATGTATTTCAGATGGAATTTTTTTTTAAATCATGTATTTCAGATGGACATTTTCATAAATCATGTATTTCACATTGGAAATTGTTTTAAAAAATCATGTATTTCAGAAGGAAATAATTTTCAAAAATCATGTATTTCAAATTGAAATTGTTTTAAAAAATCATGTGTTTCAGATGGACATTTTCATAAATCATGTATTGGAGCAAAACCTGGACCGGATTCCGAGGAAAACCGGATTCTGCGGTCTCCTGGATTGGAGCAAAACCCGGACCGGATTCTGAGGACGACCGTATTCTGCGGTATCCTGGATTGGAGCAAAACCCGGACCGGATTCTCAGGATGACCGGATTCTGCGGTATCCTGGATTGGAGCAAAACCCGGACCGGATTCTCAGGACGACCGGATTCTGCGGTATCCTGGATTGGAGCAAAACCTGGACCGGATTCTGCGGTCTCCTGGATTGGAGCAAAACCCGGACCGGATTCCGAGGACGACCGGATTCTGCGGTATCCTGGATTGTAGCAAAACCCAGACCGGATTCTGAGGACGACCGGTATTGGACTTTGTTTTAATTTTTTTTTAAGCCCTAACCCTGTTTCAGATGGACATTTTCATAAATCGTTGTCGTAAACCATATATTTCAGATGGAAATTATTTTCAAAAATCATGTGTTTCAGATGGATATTTTCATGAATCATGTATTTCAGATGGAATTTTCTTTTTTAAATCATATATTTTAGATGGACATTTTCATAAATCATGTATTTCAGATGGAATTTTTTTTTAAAATCGTGTTTCAGATGGACATTTTCATAAATCATGTATTTCACATTGGAAATTGCTTTAAAAAATCATGTGTTTCAGATGGACATTTTCATAAATCATGTACTGGAACAAAACCCAGACCGGATTCTGAGGACGACCGGATTCTTCGGTCTCCTGGAATGGAGCAAAACCCGGACCGGATTCCGAGGACGACCGGATTCTGCGGTCTCCTGGATTGGAGCAAAACCCGGACCAGATTCTCAGGACGTCCGGATTCTGCGGTATCCTGGATTGGAGCAAAACCCGGACCGGATTCTCAGGACGACCGGATTCTGCGGTATCCTGGATTGGAGCAAAACCCGGACCGGATTCTGAGGACGACCGGAATTGGACTTTTTTTTTTTTTTTTTTTTCTTTTTAAGCCCTAACCCTGTTTCAAATGGACATATTCATAAATCGTTGTCGTAAACCATATATTTCAGATGGAAATTATTTTCAAAAATCATGTGTTTCAGATGGATATTTTCAGGAATCATGTATTTCAGATGGAATTTTCTTTTTAAATCATATATTTTAGATGGACATTTTCATAAATCATGTATTTCAGATGGAATTTTTTTTTTAAATCGTGTTTCAGATGGACATTTTCATAAATCATGTATTTCACATTGGAAATTGCTTTAAAAAATCATGTGTTTCAGATGGACATTTTCATAAATCATGTACTGGAACAAAACCCAGACCGGATTCTGAGGACGACCGGATTCTTCGGTCTCCTGGAATGGAGCAAAACCCGGACCGGATTCCGAGGACGACCGGATTCTGCGGTCTCCTGGATTGGAGCAAAACCCGGACCAGATTCTCAGGACGTCCGGATTCTGCGGTATCCTGGATTGTAGCAAAACCCGGACCGGATTCTGAGGACGACCGGTATTGGACTTTGTTTTAATTTTTTTTTAAGCCCTAACCCTGTTTCAGATGGACATTTTCATAAATCGTTGTCATAAACCATATATTTCAGATGGAAATTGTTTTCAATAATCATGTGTTTCAGATGGACATTTTCATGAATCATGTATTTCAGATGGAATTTTTTTTTTTAAATCATATATTTTAGATGGACATTTTCATAAATTATGTATTTCAGATGGAATTTTTTTTTTAAATCGTGTTTCAGATGGACATTTTCATAAATTATGTATTTCACATTGGAAATTGCTTTAAAAAATCATGTGTTTCAGATGGACATTTTCATAAATCATGTACTGGAGCAAAACCCGGATCGGATTCCGAGGACGACCGGATTCTGCGGTATCCTGGATTGGAGCAAAACCTGGACCGGATTCTCAGGACGACAGGATTCTTCGGTCTCCTGGATTGGAGCAAAACCCGAACCGGATTCTGAGCACGACCGGATTCTGCGGTTTCCTGGACTGGAGCAAAACCCGGACCGGATTCCGAGGACGAACGGATTCTTCGGTCTCCTGGATTGGAGCAAAACCTTGACCGGATTCTCAGGACGACAGGATTCTTCGGTCTCCTGGATTGGAGCAAAACCCGAACCGGATTCTGAGCACGACCGGATTCTGCGGTTTCCTGGATTGGAGCAAAACCCGGACCGGATTCCGAGGACGAACGGATTCTTCGGTCTCCTGGATTGGAGCAAAACCTGGACCGGATTCTCAGGACGACCGGATTCTGCGGTATCCTGGATTGGAGCAAAACCCGGACCGGATTCTCAGGACTTTTTTTTTTTTTTTTTTTTTTAAGCCCTAACCCTGTTTCAGATGGACATTTTCATAAATCGCTGTCATAAACCATATATTTCAGATGGAAATTGTTTTCAAAAATCATGTGTTTCAGATGGACATTTTCATGATTCATGTATTTCAGATGGAATTGTTTTTTTAAATCATGTATTTCAGATGGACATTTTCATAAATCATGTATTTCACATTGGAAATTGTTTTAAAAAATCGTGTATTTCAGAAGGAAATAATTTTCAAAAATCATGTATTTCAAATTGAAATTGTTTTAAAAAATCATGTGTTTCAGATGGACATTTTCATAAATCATGTATTGGAGCAAAACCTGGACCGGATTCTCAGGACGACCGGATTCTTCGGTCTCCTGGATTGGAGCAAAACCTGGACCGGATTCTGAGCACGACCGATTCTGCGGTCTCCTGGATTGGAGCAAAACCCGGACCGGATTCCGAGGACGACCGGATTTTGCGGTATCCTAGATTGGAGCAAAACCCGGACCGGATTCAGAGGAAAACCGGATTCTGCGGTCTCCTGGATTGGAGCAAAACCCGGACCGGATTCTGAGGACGACCGGATTCTGCGGTATCCTGGATTGGAGCAAAACCCGGACCGGATTCTCAGGATGACCGGTATTGGACTTTGTTTTAATTTTTTTTTAAGCCCTAACCCTGTTTCAGATGGACATTTTCATAAATCGTTGTCATAAACCATATATTTCAGATGGAAATTGTTTTCAAAAATCATGTGTTTCAGATGGACATTTTCATGAATCATGTATTTCAGATGGAATTTTTTTTTTTAAATCATATATTTTAGATGGACATTTTCATAAATCATGTATTTCAGATGGAATTTTTTTTTTAAATCGTGTTTCAGATGGACATTTTCATAAATCATGTATTTCACATTGGAAATTGCTTTAAAAAATCATGTGTTTCAGATGGACATTTTCATAAATCATGTATTTCACATTGGAAATTGCTTTAAAAAATCATGTGTTTCAGATGGACATTTTCATAAATCATGTACTGGAGCAAAACCCGGACCGGATTCCGAGGACGACCGGATTCTGCGGTATCCTGGATTGGAGCAAAACCTGGACCGGATTCTCAGGACGACAGGATTCTTCGGTCTCCTGGATTGGAGCAAAACCCGAACCGGATTCTGAGCACGACCGGATTCTGCGGTTTCCTGGACTGGAGCAAAACCCGGACCGGATTCCGAGGACGAACGGATTCTTCGGTCTCCTGGATTGGAGCAAAACCTGGACCGGATTCTCAGGACGACAGGATTCTTCGGTCTCCTGGATTGGAGCAAAACCCGAACCGGATTCTGAGCACGACCGGATTCTGCGGTTTCCTGGATTGGAGCAAAACCCGGACCGGATTCCGAGGACGAACGGATTCTTCGGTCTCCTGGATTGGAGCAAAACCTGGACCGGATTCTCAGGACGACCGGATTCTGCGGTATCCTGGATTGGAGCAAAACCCGGACCGGATTCTCAGGACTTTTTTTTTTTTTTTTTTTTTTAAGCCCTAACCCTGTTTCAGATGGACATTTTCATAAATCGCTGTCATAAACCATATATTTCAGATGGAAATTGTTTTCAAAAATCATGTGTTTCAGATGGACATTTTCATGAATCATGTATTTCAGATGGAATTGTTTTTTTAAATCATGTATTTCAGATGGACATTTTCATAAATCATGTATTTCACATTGGAAATTGTTTTAAAAAATCGTGTATTTCAGAAGGAAATAATTTTCAAAAATCATGTATTTCAAATTGAAATTGTTTTAAAAAATCATGTGTTTCAGATGGACATTTTCATAAATCATGTATTGGAGCAAAACCTGGACCGGATTCTCAGGACGACCGGATTCTTCGGTCTCCTGGATTGGAGCAAAACCTGGACCGGATTCTGAGCACGACCGATTCTGCGGTCTCCTGGATTGGAGCAAAACCCGGACCGGATTCCGAGGACGACCGGATTTTGCGGTATCCTAGATTGGAGCAAAACCCGGACCGGATTCAGAGGAAAACCGGATTCTGCGGTCTCCTGGATTGGAGCAAAACCCGGACCGGATTCTGAGGACGACCGGATTCTGCGGTATCCTGGATTGGAGCAAAACCCGGACCGGATTCTCAGGATGACCGGTATTGGACTTTGTTTTAATTTTTTTTTAAGCCCTAACCCTGTTTCAGATGGACATTTTCATAAATCGTTGTCATAAACCATATATTTCAGATGGAAATTGTTTTCAAAAAATCATGTGTTTCAGATGGACATTTTCATGAATCATGTATTTCAGATGGAATTTTTTTTTTTAAATCATATATTTTAGATGGACATTTTCATAAATCATGTATTTCAGATGGAATTTTTTTTTTAAATCGTGTTTCAGATGGACATTTTCATAAATCATGTATTTCACATTGGAAATTGCTTTAAAAAATCATGTGTTTCAGATGGACATTTTCATAAATCATGTATTTCACATTGGAAATTGCTTTAAAAAATCATGTGTTTCAGATGGACATTTTCATAAATCATGTACTGGAGCAAAACCCGGACCGGATTCCGAGGACGACCGGATTCTGCGGTATCCTGGATTGGAGCAAAACCTGGACCGGATTCTCAGGACGACAGGATTCTTCGGTCTCCTGGATTGGAGCAAAACCCGAACCGGATTCTGAGCACGACCGGATTCTGCGGTTTCCTGGACTGGAGCAAAACCCGGACCGGATTCCGAGGACGAACGGATTCTTCGGTCTCCTGGATTGGAGCAAAACCTGGACCGGATTCTCAGGACGACAGGATTCTTCGGTCTCCTGGATTGGAGCAAAACCCGAACCGGATTCTGAGCACGACCGGATTCTGCGGTTTCCTGGATTGGAGCAAAACCCGGACCGGATTCCGAGGACGAACGGATTCTTCGGTCTCCTGGATTGGAGCAAAACCTGGACCGGATTCTCAGGACGACCGGATTCTGCGGTATCCTGGATTGGAGCAAAACCCGGACCGGATTCTCAGGACTTTTTTTTTTTTTTTTTTTTTTAAGCCCTAACCCTGTTTCAGATGGACATTTTCATAAATCGCTGTCATAAACCATATATTTCAGATGGAAATTGTTTTCAAAAATCATGTGTTTCAGATGGACATTTTCATGAATCATGTATTTCAGATGGAATTGTTTTTTTAAATCATGTATTTCAGATGGACATTTTCATAAATCATGTATTTCACATTGGAAATTGTTTTAAAAAATCGTGTATTTCAGAAGGAAATAATTTTCAAAAATCATGTATTTCAAATTGAAATTGTTTTAAAAAATCATGTGTTTCAGATGGACATTTTCATAAATCAT
The DNA here is from genome assembly GCF_936440315.1 of Barbus barbus. NCBI lineage: Eukaryota > Metazoa > Chordata > Actinopteri > Cypriniformes > Cyprinidae > Barbus > Barbus barbus. Next base: position 30,942,728 of record NC_136755.1, on the reverse strand, counting down.
GTATTGGAGCAAAACCTGGACCGGATTCTCAGGACGACCGGATTCTTCGGTCTCCTGGATTGGAGCAAAACCTGGACCGGATTCTGAGCACGACCGATTCTGCGGTCTCCTGGATTGGAGCAAAACCCGGACCGGATTCCGAGGACGACCGGATTTTGCGGTATCCTGGATTGGAGCAAAACCCGGACCGGATTCAGAGGAAAACCGGATTCTGCGGTCTCCTGGATTGGAGCAAAACCCGGACCGGATTCTGAGGACGACCGGATTCTGCGGTATCCTGGATTGGAGCAAAACCCGGACCGGATTCTCAGGATGACCGGATTCTGAGGTATCCTGGATTGGAGCAAAACCCGGACCGGATTCTCAGAACGACCGGATTCTGCGGTATCCTGGATTGGAGCAAAACCCGGACCGGATTCTCAGGATGACCGGATTCTGCGGTATCCTGGATTGGAGCAAAACCCGGACCGGATTCTCAGGACGACCGGATTCTGCGGTATCCTGGATTGGAGCAAAACCCGGACCGGATTCTCAGGATGACCGGATTCTGCGGTCTCCTGGATTGGAGCAAAACCCGGACCGGATTCTCAGGACGACCAGATTCTGCGGTATCCTGGATTGGAGCAAAACCCGGACCGGATTCCGAGGACGAACGGATTCTTCGGTCTCCTGGATTGGAGCAAAACCTGGACCGGATTCTCAGGACGACCGGATTCTTCGGTCTCCTGGATTGGAGCAAAACCCGGACCGGATTCCGAGGATGACCGGATACTGCGGTTTCCTGGATTGGAGCAAAACCCAGACCGGATTCTCAGGACGTCCGGATTCTGCGGTATCCTGGATTGGAGCAAAACCCGGACCGGATTCTCAGGACGACCGGATTCTGCGGTCTCCTGGATTGGAGCAAAACCCGGACCGGATTCCGAGGAAAACCGGATTCTGCGGTCTCTTGGATTGGAGCAAAACCCGGACCGGATTCTGATGACGACCGGATTCTGCGGTATCCTGGATTGGAGCAAAACCCGGACCGGATTCTCAGGATGACCGGATTCTGCGGTATCCTGGATTGGAGCAAAACCCGGACCGGATTCTCAGGACGACCGGATTCAGCGGTATCCTGGATTGGAGCAAAACCCGGACCGGATTCTGAGGACGACCGGAATTGGACTTTTTTTTTTTTTTTTTTTTTTTTAAGCCCTAACCCTGTTTTCAGATGGACATTTTCATAAATCGCTGTCTTAAACCATATATTTCAGATGGAAATTGTTTTCAAAAATCATGTGTTTCAGATGGATATTTTCATGAATCATGTATTTCAGATGGAATTTTTTTTTTAAATCATGTATTTCAGATGGACATTTTCATAAATCATGTATTTCACATTGGAAACTGTTTTAAAAAATCATGTATTTCAGAAGGAAATAATTTTCAAAAATCATGTATTTCAAATTGAAATTGTTTTAAAAAATCATGTGTTTCAGATGGACATTTTCATAAATCATGTATTGGAGCAAAACCTGGACCGGATTCCGAGGAAAACCGGATTCTGCGGTCTCCTGGATTGGAGCAAAACCCGGACCGGATTCTGAGGACGACCGTATTCTGCGGTATCCTGGATTGGAGCAAAACCCGGACCGGATTCTCAGGATGACCGGATTCTGCGGTATCCTGGATTGGAGCAAAACCCGGACCGGATTCTCAGGACGACCGGATTCTGCGGTATCCTGGATTGGAGCAAAACCCGGACCGGATTCTGAGGACGACCGGAATTGGACTTTTTTTTTTTTTTTTTTTTTCTTTTTAAGCCCTAACCCTGTTTCAGATGGACATTTTCATAAATCGCTGTCATAAACCATAAATTTCAGATGGAAATTGTTTTCAAAAATCATGTGTTTCAGATGGATATTTTCATGAATCATGTATTTCAGATGGAATTTTTTTTTAAATCATGTATTTCAGATGGACATTTTCATAAATCATGAATTTCACATTGGAAATTGTTTTAAAAAATCATGTATTTCAGAAGGAAATAATTTTCAAAAATCATGTATTTCAAATTGAAATTGTTTTAAAAAATCATGTGTTTCAGATGGACATTTTCATAAATCATGTATTGGAGCAAAACCTGGACCGGATTCCGAGGAAAACCGGATTCTGCGGTCTCCTGGATTGGAGCAAAACCCGGACCGGATTCTGAGGACGACCGTATTCTGCGGTATCCTGGATTGGAGCAAAACCCGGACCGGATTCTCAGGATGACCGGATTCTGCGGTATCCTGGATTGGAGCAAAACCCGGACCGGATTCTCAGGACGACCGGATTCTGCGGTATCCTGGATTGGAGCAAAACCTGGACCGGATTCTGCGGTCTCCTGGATTGGAGCAAAACCCGGACCGGATTCCGAGGACGACCGGATTCTGCGGTATCCTGGATTGTAGCAAAACCCAGACCGGATTCTGAGGACGACCGGTATTGGACTTTGTTTTAATTTTTTTTTAAGCCCTAACCCTGTTTCAGATGGACATTTTCATAAATCGTTGTCGTAAACCATATATTTCAGATGGAAATTATTTTCAAAAATCATGTGTTTCAGATGGATATTTTCATGAATCATGTATTTCAGATGGAATTTTCTTTTTTAAATCATATATTTTAGATGGACATTTTCATAAATCATGTATTTCACATTGGAAATTGCTTTAAAAAATCATGTGTTTCAGATGGACATTTTCATAAATCATGTACTGGAACAAAACCCAGACCGGATTCTGAGGACGACCGGATTCTTCGGTCTCCTGGAATGGAGCAAAACCCGGACCGGATTCCGAGGACGACCGGATTCTGCGGTCTCCTGGATTGGAGCAAAACCCGGACCAGATTCTCAGGACGTCCGGATTCTGCGGTATCCTGGATTGGAGCAAAACCCGGACCGGATTCTCAGGACGACCGGATTCTGCGGTATCCTGGATTGGAGCAAAACCCGGACCGGATTCTGAGGACGACCGGAATTGGACTTTTTTTTTTTTTTTTTTTTCTTTTTAAGCCCTAACCCTGTTTCAAATGGACATATTCATAAATCGTTGTCGTAAACCATATATTTCAGATGGAAATTATTTTCAAAAATCATGTGTTTCAGATGGATATTTTCAGGAATCATGTATTTCAGATGGAATTTTCTTTTTAAATCATATATTTTAGATGGACATTTTCATAAATCATGTATTTCAGATGGAATTTTTTTTTTAAATCGTGTTTCAGATGGACATTTTCATAAATCATGTATTTCACATTGGAAATTGCTTTAAAAAATCATGTGTTTCAGATGGACATTTTCATAAATCATGTACTGGAACAAAACCCAGACCGGATTCTGAGGACGACCGGATTCTTCGGTCTCCTGGAATGGAGCAAAACCCGGACCGGATTCCGAGGACGACCGGATTCTGCGGTCTCCTGGATTGGAGCAAAACCCGGACCAGATTCTCAGGACGTCCGGATTCTGCGGTATCCTGGATTGTAGCAAAACCCGGACCGGATTCTGAGGACGACCGGTATTGGACTTTGTTTTAATTTTTTTTTAAGCCCTAACCCTGTTTCAGATGGACATTTTCATAAATCGTTGTCATAAACCATATATTTCAGATGGAAATTGTTTTCAATAATCATGTGTTTCAGATGGACATTTTCATGAATCATGTATTTCAGATGGAATTTTTTTTTTTAAATCATATATTTTAGATGGACATTTTCATAAATTATGTATTTCAGATGGAATTTTTTTTTTAAATCGTGTTTCAGATGGACATTTTCATAAATTATGTATTTCACATTGGAAATTGCTTTAAAAAATCATGTGTTTCAGATGGACATTTTCATAAATCATGTACTGGAGCAAAACCCGGATCGGATTCCGAGGACGACCGGATTCTGCGGTATCCTGGATTGGAGCAAAACCTGGACCGGATTCTCAGGACGACAGGATTCTTCGGTCTCCTGGATTGGAGCAAAACCCGAACCGGATTCTGAGCACGACCGGATTCTGCGGTTTCCTGGACTGGAGCAAAACCCGGACCGGATTCCGAGGACGAACGGATTCTTCGGTCTCCTGGATTGGAGCAAAACCTTGACCGGATTCTCAGGACGACAGGATTCTTCGGTCTCCTGGATTGGAGCAAAACCCGAACCGGATTCTGAGCACGACCGGATTCTGCGGTTTCCTGGATTGGAGCAAAACCCGGACCGGATTCCGAGGACGAACGGATTCTTCGGTCTCCTGGATTGGAGCAAAACCTGGACCGGATTCTCAGGACGACCGGATTCTGCGGTATCCTGGATTGGAGCAAAACCCGGACCGGATTCTCAGGACTTTTTTTTTTTTTTTTTTTTTTAAGCCCTAACCCTGTTTCAGATGGACATTTTCATAAATCGCTGTCATAAACCATATATTTCAGATGGAAATTGTTTTCAAAAATCATGTGTTTCAGATGGACATTTTCATGATTCATGTATTTCAGATGGAATTGTTTTTTTAAATCATGTATTTCAGATGGACATTTTCATAAATCATGTATTTCACATTGGAAATTGTTTTAAAAAATCGTGTATTTCAGAAGGAAATAATTTTCAAAAATCATGTATTTCAAATTGAAATTGTTTTAAAAAATCATGTGTTTCAGATGGACATTTTCATAAATCATGTATTGGAGCAAAACCTGGACCGGATTCTCAGGACGACCGGATTCTTCGGTCTCCTGGATTGGAGCAAAACCTGGACCGGATTCTGAGCACGACCGATTCTGCGGTCTCCTGGATTGGAGCAAAACCCGGACCGGATTCCGAGGACGACCGGATTTTGCGGTATCCTGGATTGGAGCAAAACCCGGACCGGATTCAGAGGAAAACCGGATTCTGCGGTCTCCTGGATTGGAGCAAAACCCGGACCGGATTCTGAGGACGACCGGATTCTGCGGTATCCTGGATTGGAGCAAAACCCGGACCGGATTCTCAGGATGACCGGTATTGGACTTTGTTTTAATTTTTTTTTAAGCCCTAACCCTGTTTCAGATGGACATTTTCATAAATCGTTGTCATAAACCATATATTTCAGATGGAAATTGTTTTCAAAAATCATGTGTTTCAGATGGACATTTTCATGAATCATGTATTTCAGATGGAATTTTTTTTTTTAAATCATATATTTTAGATGGACATTTTCATAAATCATGTATTTCAGATGGAATTTTTTTTTTAAATCGTGTTTCAGATGGACATTTTCATAAATCATGTATTTCACATTGGAAATTGCTTTAAAAAATCATGTGTTTCAGATGGACATTTTCATAAATCATGTATTTCACATTGGAAATTGCTTTAAAAAATCATGTGTTTCAGATGGACATTTTCATAAATCATGTACTGGAGCAAAACCCGGACCGGATTCCGAGGACGACCGGATTCTGCGGTATCCTGGATTGGAGCAAAACCTGGACCGGATTCTCAGGACGACAGGATTCTTCGGTCTCCTGGATTGGAGCAAAACCCGAACCGGATTCTGAGCACGACCGGATTCTGCGGTTTCCTGGACTGGAGCAAAACCCGGACCGGATTCCGAGGACGAACGGATTCTTCGGTCTCCTGGATTGGAGCAAAACCTGGACCGGATTCTCAGGACGACAGGATTCTTCGGTCTCCTGGATTGGAGCAAAACCCGAACCGGATTCTGAGCACGACCGGATTCTGCGGTTTCCTGGATTGGAGCAAAACCCGGACCGGATTCCGAGGACGAACGGATTCTTCGGTCTCCTGGATTGGAGCAAAACCTGGACCGGATTCTCAGGACGACCGGATTCTGCGGTATCCTGGATTGGAGCAAAACCCGGACCGGATTCTCAGGACTTTTTTTTTTTTTTTTTTTTTTAAGCCCTAACCCTGTTTCAGATGGACATTTTCATAAATCGCTGTCATAAACCATATATTTCAGATGGAAATTGTTTTCAAAAATCATGTGTTTCAGATGGACATTTTCATGAATCATGTATTTCAGATGGAATTGTTTTTTTAAATCATGTATTTCAGATGGACATTTTCATAAATCATGTATTTCACATTGGAAATTGTTTTAAAAAATCGTGTATTTCAGAAGGAAATAATTTTCAAAAATCATGTATTTCAAATTGAAATTGTTTTAAAAAATCATGTGTTTCAGATGGACATTTTCATAAATCATGTATTGGAGCAAAACCTGGACCGGATTCTCAGGACGACCGGATTCTTCGGTCTCCTGGATTGGAGCAAAACCTGGACCGGATTCTGAGCACGACCGATTCTGCGGTCTCCTGGATTGGAGCAAAACCCGGACCGGATTCCGAGGACGACCGGATTTTGCGGTATCCTAGATTGGAGCAAAACCCGGACCGGATTCAGAGGAAAACCGGATTCTGCGGTCTCCTGGATTGGAGCAAAACCCGGACCGGATTCTGAGGACGACCGGATTCTGCGGTATCCTGGATTGGAGCAAAACCCGGACCGGATTCTCAGGATGACCGGTATTGGACTTTGTTTTAATTTTTTTTTAAGCCCTAACCCTGTTTCAGATGGACATTTTCATAAATCGTTGTCATAAACCATATATTTCAGATGGAAATTGTTTTCAAAAAATCATGTGTTTCAGATGGACATTTTCATGAATCATGTATTTCAGATGGAATTTTTTTTTTTAAATCATATATTTTAGATGGACATTTTCATAAATCATGTATTTCAGATGGAATTTTTTTTTTAAATCGTGTTTCAGATGGACATTTTCATAAATCATGTATTTCACATTGGAAATTGCTTTAAAAAATCATGTGTTTCAGATGGACATTTTCATAAATCATGTATTTCACATTGGAAATTGCTTTAAAAAATCATGTGTTTCAGATGGACATTTTCATAAATCATGTACTGGAACAAAACCCAGACCGGATTCTGAGGACGACCGGATTCTTCGGTCTCCTGGAATGGAGCAAAACCCGGACCGGATTCCGAGGACGACCGGATTCTGCGGTCTCCTGGATTGGAGCAAAACCCGGACCAGATTCTCAGGACGTCCGGATTCTGCGGTATCCTGGATTGGAGCAAAACCCGGACCGGATTCTCAGGACGACCGGATTCTGCGGTATCCTGGATTGGAGCAAAACCCGGACCGGATTCTGAGGACGACCGGAATTGGACTTTTTTTTTTTTTTTTTTTTCTTTTTAAGCCCTAACCCTGTTTCAAATGGACATATTCATAAATCGTTGTCGTAAACCATATATTTCAGATGGAAATTATTTTCAAAAATCATGTGTTTCAGATGGATATTTTCAGGAATCATGTATTTCAGATGGAATTTTCTTTTTAAATCATATATTTTAGATGGACATTTTCATAAATCATGTATTTCAGATGGAATTTTTTTTTTAAATCGTGTTTCAGATGGACATTTTCATAAATCATGTATTTCACATTGGAAATTGCTTTAAAAAATCATGTGTTTCAGATGGACATTTTCATAAATCATGTACTGGAACAAAACCCAGACCGGATTCTGAGGACGACCGGATTCTTCGGTCTCCTGGAATGGAGCAAAACCCGGACCGGATTCCGAGGACGACCGGATTCTGCGGTCTCCTGGATTGGAGCAAAACCCGGACCAGATTCTCAGGACGTCCGGATTCTGCGGTATCCTGGATTGTAGCAAAACCCGGACCGGATTCTGAGGACGACCGGTATTGGACTTTGTTTTAATTTTTTTTTAAGCCCTAACCCTGTTTCAGATGGACATTTTCATAAATCGTTGTCATAAACCATATATTTCAGATGGAAATTGTTTTCAATAATCATGTGTTTCAGATGGACATTTTCATGAATCATGTATTTCAGATGGAATTTTTTTTTTTAAATCATATATTTTAGATGGACATTTTCATAAATTATGTATTTCAGATGGAATTTTTTTTTTAAATCGTGTTTCAGATGGACATTTTCATAAATTATGTATTTCACATTGGAAATTGCTTTAAAAAATCATGTGTTTCAGATGGACATTTTCATAAATCATGTACTGGAGCAAAACCCGGATCGGATTCCGAGGACGACCGGATTCTGCGGTATCCTGGATTGGAGCAAAACCTGGACCGGATTCTCAGGACGACAGGATTCTTCGGTCTCCTGGATTGGAGCAAAACCCGAACCGGATTCTGAGCACGACCGGATTCTGCGGTTTCCTGGACTGGAGCAAAACCCGGACCGGATTCCGAGGACGAACGGATTCTTCGGTCTCCTGGATTGGAGCAAAACCTTGACCGGATTCTCAGGACGACAGGATTCTTCGGTCTCCTGGATTGGAGCAAAACCCGAACCGGATTCTGAGCACGACCGGATTCTGCGGTTTCCTGGATTGGAGCAAAACCCGGACCGGATTCCGAGGACGAACGGATTCTTCGGTCTCCTGGATTGGAGCAAAACCTGGACCGGATTCTCAGGACGACCGGATTCTGCGGTATCCTGGATTGGAGCAAAACCCGGACCGGATTCTCAGGACTTTTTTTTTTTTTTTTTTTTTTAAGCCCTAACCCTGTTTCAGATGGACATTTTCATAAATCGCTGTCATAAACCATATATTTCAGATGGAAATTGTTTTCAAAAATCATGTGTTTCAGATGGACATTTTCATGATTCATGTATTTCAGATGGAATTGTTTTTTTAAATCATGTATTTCAGATGGACATTTTCATAAATCATGTATTTCACATTGGAAATTGTTTTAAAAAATCGTGTATTTCAGAAGGAAATAATTTTCAAAAATCATGTATTTCAAATTGAAATTGTTTTAAAAAATCATGTGTTTCAGATGGACATTTTCATAAATCATGTATTGGAGCAAAACCTGGACCGGATTCTCAGGACGACCGGATTCTTCGGTCTCCTGGATTGGAGCAAAACCTGGACCGGATTCTGAGCACGACCGATTCTGCGGTCTCCTGGATTGGAGCAAAACCCGGACCGGATTCCGAGGACGACCGGATTTTGCGGTATCCTGGATTGGAGCAAAACCCGGACCGGATTCAGAGGAAAACCGGATTCTGCGGTCTCCTGGATTGGAGCAAAACCCGGACCGGATTCTGAGGACGACCGGATTCTGCGGTATCCTGGATTGGAGCAAAACCCGGACCGGATTCTCAGGATGACCGGTATTGGACTTTGTTTTAATTTTTTTTTAAGCCCTAACCCTGTTTCAGATGGACATTTTCATAAATCGTTGTCATAAACCATATATTTCAGATGGAAATTGTTTTCAAAAATCATGTGTTTCAGATGGACATTTTCATGAATCATGTATTTCAGATGGAATTTTTTTTTTTAAATCATATATTTTAGATGGACATTTTCATAAATCATGTATTTCAGATGGAATTTTTTTTTTAAATCGTGTTTCAGATGGACATTTTCATAAATCATGTATTTCACATTGGAAATTGCTTTAAAAAATCATGTGTTTCAGATGGACATTTTCATAAATCATGTATTTCACATTGGAAATTGCTTTAAAAAATCATGTGTTTCAGATGGACATTTTCATAAATCATGTACTGGAGCAAAACCCGGACCGGATTCCGAGGACGACCGGATTCTGCGGTATCCTGGATTGGAGCAAAACCTGGACCGGATTCTCAGGACGACAGGATTCTTCGGTCTCCTGGATTGGAGCAAAACCCGAACCGGATTCTGAGCACGACCGGATTCTGCGGTTTCCTGGACTGGAGCAAAACCCGGACCGGATTCCGAGGACGAACGGATTCTTCGGTCTCCTGGATTGGAGCAAAACCTGGACCGGATTCTCAGGACGACAGGATTCTTCGGTCTCCTGGATTGGAGCAAAACCCGAACCGGATTCTGAGCACGACCGGATTCTGCGGTTTCCTGGATTGGAGCAAAACCCGGACCGGATTCCGAGGACGAACGGATTCTTCGGTCTCCTGGATTGGAGCAAAACCTGGACCGGATTCTCAGGACGACCGGATTCTGCGGTATCCTGGATTGGAGCAAAACCCGGACCGGATTCTCAGGACTTTTTTTTTTTTTTTTTTTTTAAGCCCTAACCCTGTTTCAGATGGACATTTTCATAAATCGCTGTCATAAACCATATATTTCAGATGGAAATTGTTTTCAAAAATCATGTGTTTCAGATGGACATTTTCATGAATCATGTATTTCAGATGGAATTGTTTTTTTAAATCATGTATTTCAGATGGACATTTTCATAAATCATGTATTTCACATTGGAAATTGTTTTAAAAAATCGTGTATTTCAGAAGGAAATAATTTTCAAAAATCATGTATTTCAAATTGAAATTGTTTTAAAAAATCATGTGTTTCAGATGGACATTTTCATAAATCATGTATTGGAGCAAAACCTGGACCGGATTCTCAGGACGACCGGATTCTTCGGTCTCCTGGATTGGAGCAAAACCTGGACCGGATTCTGAGCACGACCGATTCTGCGGTCTCCTGGATTGGAGCAAAACCCGGACCGGATTCCGAGGACGACCGGATTTTGCGGTATCCTAGATTGGAGCAAAACCCGGACCGGATTCAGAGGAAAACCGGATTCTGCGGTCTCCTGGATTGGAGCAAAACCCGGACCGGATTCTGAGGACGACCGGATTCTGCGGTATCCTGGATTGGAGCAAAACCCGGACCGGATTCTCAGGATGACCGGTATTGGACTTTGTTTTAATTTTTTTTTAAGCCCTAACCCTGTTTCAGATGGACATTTTCATAAATCGTTGTCATAAACCATATATTTCAGATGGAAATTGTTTTCAAAAAATCATGTGTTTCAGATGGACATTTTCATGAATCATGTATTTCAGATGGAATTTTTTTTTTTAAATCATATATTTTAGATGGACATTTTCATAAATCATGTATTTCAGATGGAATTTTTTTTTTAAATCGTGTTTCAGATGGACATTTTCATAAATCATGTATTTCACATTGGAAATTGCTTTAAAAAATCATGTGTTTCAGATGGACATTTTCATAAATCATGTATTTCACATTGGAAATTGCTTTAAAAAATCATGTGTTTCAGATGGACATTTTCATAAATCATGTACTGGAGCAAAACCCGGACCGGATTCCGAGGACGACCGGATTCTGCGGTATCCTGGATTGGAGCAAAACCTGGACCGGATTCTCAGGACGACAGGATTCTTCGGTCTCCTGGATTGGAGCAAAACCCGAACCGGATTCTGAGCACGACCGGATTCTGCGGTTTCCTGGACTGGAGCAAAACCCGGACCGGATTCCGAGGACGAACGGATTCTTCGGTCTCCTGGATTGGAGCAAAACCTGGACCGGATTCTCAGGACGACAGGATTCTTCGGTCTCCTGGATTGGAGCAAAACCCGAACCGGATTCTGAGCACGACCGGATTCTGCGGTTTCCTGGATTGGAGCAAAACCCGGACCGGATTCCGAGGACGAACGGATTCTTCGGTCTCCTGGATTGGAGCAAAACCTGGACCGGATTCTCAGGACGACCGGATTCTGCGGTATCCTGGATTGGAGCAAAACCCGGACCGGATTCTCAGGACTTTTTTTTTTTTTTTTTTTTTTAAGCCCTAACCCTGTTTCAGATGGACATTTTCATAAATCGCTGTCATAAACCATATATTTCAGATGGAAATTGTTTTCAAAAATCATGTGTTTCAGATGGACATTTTCATGAATCATGTATTTCAGATGGAATTGTTTTTTTAAATCATGTATTTCAGATGGACATTTTCATAAATCATGTATTTCACATTGGAAATTGTTTTAAAAAATCGTGTATTTCAGAAGGAAATAATTTTCAAAAATCATGTATTTCAAATTGAAATTGTTTTAAAAAATCATGTGTTTCAGATGGACATTTTCATAAATCATGTATTGGAGCAAAACCTGGACCGGATTCTCAGGACGACCGGATTCTTCGGTCTCCTGGATTGGAGCAAAACCTGGACCGGATTCTGAGCACGACCGATTCTGCGGTCTCCTGGATTGGAGCAAAACCCGGACCGGATTCCGAGGACGACCGGATTTTGCGGTATCCTGGATTGGAGCAAAACCCGGACCGGATTCAGAGGAAAACCGGATTCTGCGGTCTCCTGGATTGGAGCAAAACCCGGACCGGATTCTGAGGACGACCGGATTCTGCGGTATCCTGGATTGGAGCAAAACCCGGACCGGATTCTCAGGATGACCGGATTCTGAGGTATCCTGGATTGGAGCAAAACCCGGACCGGATTCTCAGAACGACCGGATTCTGCGGTATCCTGGATTGGAGCAAAACCCGGACCGGATTCTCAGGATGACCGGATTCTGCGGTATCCTGGATTGGAGCAAAACCCGGACCGGATTCTCAGGACGACCGGATTCTGCGGTATCCTGGATTGGAGCAAAACCCGGACCGGATTCTCAGGATGACCGGATTCTGCGGTCTCCTGGATTGGAGCAAAACCCGGACCGGATTCTCAGGACGACCGGATTCTGCGGTATCCTGGATTGGAGCAAAACCCGGACCGGATTCCGAGGACGAACGGATTCTTCGGTCTCCTGGATTGGAGCAAAACCTGGACCGGATTCTCAGGACGACCGGATTCTGCGGTATCCTGGATTGGAGCAAAACCCGGAACGGATTCTCAGGACTTTTTTTTTTTTTTTTTTTTTTAAGCCCTAACCCTGTTTCAGATGGACATTTTCATAAATCGCTGTCATAAACCATATATTTCAGATGGAAATTGTTTTCAAAAATCATGTGTTTCAGATGGACATTTTCATGAATCATGTATCTCAGATGGAATTGTTTTTTTAAATCATGTATTTCAGATGGACATTTTCATAAATCATGTATTTCACATTGGAAATTGTTTTAAAAAATCGTGTATTTCAGAAGGAAATAATTTTCAAAAATCATGTATTTCAAATTGAAATTGTTTTAAAAAATCATGTGTTTCAGATGGACATTTTCATAAATCATGTATTGGAGCAAAACCTGGACCGGATTCTCAGGACGACCGGATTCTTCGGTCTCCTGGATTGGAGCAAAACCTGGACCGGATTCTGAGCACGACCGATTCTGCGGTCTCCTGGATTGGAGCAAAACCCGGACCGGATTCCGAGGACGACCGGATTTTGCGGTATCCTGGATTGGAGCAAAACCCGGACCGGATTCAGAGGAAAACCGGATTCTGCGGTCTCCTGGATTGGAGCAAAACCCGGACCGGATTCTGAGGACGACCGGATTCTGCGGTATCCTGGATTGGAGCAAAACCCGGACCGGATTCTCAGGATGACCGGATTCTGCGGTATCCTGGATTGGAGCAAAACCCGGACCGGATTCTCAGGACGACCGGATTCTGCGGTATCCTGGATTGGAGCAAAACCCGGACCGGATTCTCAGGATGACCGGATTCTGCGGTATCCTGGATTGGAGCAAAACCCGGACCGGATTCTCAGGACGACCGGATTCTGCGGTATCCTGGATTGGAGCAAAACCCGGACCGGATTCTCAGGATGACCGGATTCTGCGGTATCCTGGATTGGAGCAAAACCCGGACCGGATTCTCAGGACGACCGGATTCTGCGGTATCCTGGATTGGAGCAAAACCCGGACCGGATTCTGAGGACGACCGGAATTGGACTTTTTTTTTTTTTTTTTTTTTTTTTTTAAGCCCTAACCCTGTTTCAGATGGACATTTTCATAAATCGCTGTCATAAACCATAAATTTCAGATGGAAATTGTTTTCAAAAATCATGTGTTTCAGATTGACATTTTCATAAATCATGTATTGGAGCAAAACCTGGACCGGATTCTCAGGACGACCGGATTCTTCGGTCTCCTGGATTGGAGCAAAACCCGAACCGGATTCTGAGCACGACCGGATTCTGCAGTTTCCTGGATTGGAGCAAAACCCGGACCGGATTCCGAGGACGACCGGATTCTGCGGTATCCTGGATTGGAGCAAAACCTGGACCGGATTCTCAGGACGACCGGATTCTTCGGTCTCCTGGATTGGAGCAAAACCCGGACAGGATTCCGAGGATGACCGGACACTGCGGTTTCCTGGATTGGAGCAAAACCCGAACCGGATTCTGAGCACGACCGGATTCTGCGGTTTCCTGGATTGGAGCAAAACCCGGACCGGATTCCGAGGACGACCGGATTCTTCGGTCTCCTGGATTGGAGCAAAACCTGGACCGGATTCTCAGGACGACCGGATTCTGCGGTATCCTGGATTGAAGCAAAACCCGGACCGGATTCTCAGGACGACCGGAATTTGACTTTTTTTTTTTTTTTTTTTTTTTTAAGCCCTAACCCTGTTTCAGATGGACATTTTCATAAATCGCTGTCATAAACCATATATTTCAGATGGAAATTGTTTTCAAAAATCATGTGTTTCAGATGGACATTTTCATGAATCATGTATTTCAGATGGAATTGTTTTTTTAAATCATATATTTTAGATGGACATTTTCATAAATCATGTATTTCAGATGGAATTTTTTTTTTAAATCATGTGTTTCAGATGGACATTTTCATAAATCATGTACTGGAGCAAAACCCAGACCGGATTCTGAGGACGACCGGATTCTGCGGTCTCCTGGATTGGAGCAAAACCCGGACCGGATTCTCAGGACGACCGTATTCTGCGGTATCCTGGATTGAAGCAAAACCCGGACCGGATTCTGAGGACGACCGGTATTGGACTTTGTTTTAATTTTTTTTAAAGCCCTAACCCTGTTTCAGATGGTCATTTTCATAAATCGTTGTCATAAACCATGTATTTCAGATGGAAATTGTTTTCAAAAATCATTTGTTTCAGATGGACATTTTCATGAATCATGTATTTCAGATGGAATTTTTTTTTAAATCATATATTTTAGATGGACATTTTCATAAATCATGTATTTCAGATGGATTTAGTTTTTTAAATCATGTGTTTCAGATGGACATTTTCATAAATCATGTATTCGAGCAAAACCTGGACCGGATTCTCAGGACGACCGGATTCTTCGGTCTCCTGGATTGGAGCAAAACCCGGACCGGATTCCGAGGACGACCGGATTCTGCGGTATCCTGGATTGGAGCAAAACCCGGACCGGATTCCGAGGAAAACCGGATTCTGCGGTCTCCTGGATTGGAACAAAACCCGGACCGGATTCTGAGGACGACCGGATTCTGCGGTATCCTGGATTGGAGCAAAACCCGGACCGGATTCTCAGGATGACCGGATTCTGCGGTATCCTGGATTGGAGCAAAACCCGACCGGATTCCGAGGATGACCGGATTCTGCGGTATCCTGGATTGGAGCAAAACCCGGACCGGATTCCGAGGAAAACCGGATTCTGCGGTCTCCTGGATTGGAGCAAAACCCGGACCGGATTCTGAGGACGACCGGATTCTGCGGTATCCTGGATTGGAGCAAAACCCGGACCGGATTCTCAGGATGACCGGATTCTGCGGTATCCTGGATTGGAGCAAAACCCGGACCGGATTCTCAGGACGACCGGATTCTGCGGTATCCTGGATTGGAGCAAAACCCGGACCGGATTCTGAGGACGACCGGAATTGGACTTTTTTTTTTTTTTCACTGTCATAAACCATATATTTCAGATGGAAATTGTTTTCAAAAATCATGTGTTTCAGATGGATATTTTAATGAATCATGTATTTCAGATGGAATTTTTTTTTTAAATCGTGTTTCAGATGGACATTTTCATAAATCATGTATTTCACATTGGAAATTGTTTTAAAAAATCATGTATTTCAGAAGGAAATAATTTTCAAAATCATGTATTTCAAATTGAAATTGTTTTAAAAAATCATGTGTTTCAGATGGACATTTTCATAAATCATGTATTGGAGCAAAACCTGGACCGGATTCTCAGGACGACCGGATTCTTCGGTCTCCTGTATTGGAGCAAAACCTGGACCGGATTCTGAGCACGACCGGATTCTGCGGTCTCCTGGATTGGAGCAAAACCCGGACCGGATTCCGAGGACGACCGGATTCTGCGGTATCCTGGATTGGAGCAAAACCTGGACCGGATTCCGAGGAAAACCGGATTCTGCGGTCTCCTGGATTGGAGCAAAACCCGGACCGGATTCTGAGGACGACCGGATTCTGCGGTATCCTGGATTGGAGCAAAACCCGGACCGGATTCTCAGGATGACCGGATTCTGCGGTATCCTGGATTGGAGCAAAACCCGGACCGGATTCTCAGGACGACCGGATTCTGCGGTATCCTGGATTGGAGCAAAACCCGGACCGGATTCTGAGGACGACCGGAATTGGACTTTTTTTTTTTTTTCACTGTCATAAACCATATATTTCAGATGGAAATTGTTTTCAAAAATCATGTGTTTCAGATGGATATTTTAATGAATCATGTATTTCAGATGGAATTTTTTTTTTAAATCGTGTTTCAGATGGACATTTTCATAAATCATGTATTTCACATTGGAAATTGTTTTAAAAAATCATGTATTTCAGAAGGAAATAATTTTCAAAATCATGTATTTCAAATTGAAATTGTTTTAAAAAATCATGTGTTTCAGATGGACATTTTCATAAATCATGTATTGGAGCAAAACCTGGACCGGATTCTCAGGACGACCGGATTCTTCGGTCTCCTGTATTGGAGCAAAACCTGGACCGGATTCTGAGCACGACCGGATTCTGCGGTCTCCTGGATTGGAGCAAAACCCGGACCGGATTCCGAGGACGACCGGATTCTGCGGTATCCTGGATTGGAGCAAAACCTGGACCGGATTCCGAGGAAAACCGGATTCTGCGGTCTCCTGGATTAGAGCAAAACCCGGACCGGATTCCGAGGACGACCGGATTCTGCGGTATCCTGGATTGGAGCAAAACCCGGACCGGATTCTCAGGACGACCGGATTCAGCGGTATCCTGGATTGGAGCAAAACCCGGACCGGATTCTGAGGACGACCGGAATTGGACTTTTTTTTTTTTTTTTTTTTTTTTTAAGCCCTAACCCTGTTTTCAGATGGACATTTTCATAAATCGCTGTCTTAAACCATATATTTCAGATGGAAATTGTTTTCAAAAATCATGTGTTTCAGATGGATATTTTCATGAATCATGTATTTCAGATGGAATTTTTTTTTTAAATCATGTATTTCAGATGGACATTTTCATAAATCATGTATTTCACATTGGAAACTGTTTTAAAAAATCATGTATTTCAGAAGGAAATAATTTTCAAAAATCATGTATTTCAAATTGAAATTGTTTTAAAAAATCATGTGTTTCAGATGGACATTTTCATAAATCATGTATTGGAGCAAAACCTGGACCGGATTCCGAGGAAAACCGGATTCTGCGGTCTCCTGGATTGGAGCAAAACCCGGACCGGATTCTGAGGACGACCGTATTCTGCGGTATCCTGGATTGGAGCAAAACCCGGACCGGATTCTCAGGATGACCGGATTCTGCGGTATCCTGGATTGGAGCAAAACCCGGACCGGATTCTCAGGACGACCGGATTCTGCGGTATCCTGGATTGGAGCAAAACCCGGACCGGATTCTGAGGACGACCGGAATTGGACTTTTTTTTTTTTTTTTTTTTTCTTTTTAAGCCCTAACCCTGTTTCAGATGGACATTTTCATAAATCGCTGTCATAAACCATAAATTTCAGATGGAAATTGTTTTCAAAAATCATGTGTTTCAGATGGATATTTTCATGAATCATGTATTTCAGATGGAATTTTTTTTTAAATCATGTATTTCAGATGGACATTTTCATAAATCATGTATTTCACATTGGAAATTGTTTTAAAAAATCATGTATTTCAGAAGGAAATAATTTTCAAAAATCATGTATTTCAAATTGAAATTGTTTTAAAAAATCATGTGTTTCAGATGGACATTTTCATAAATCATGTATTGGAGCAAAACCTGGACCGGATTCCGAGGAAAACCGGATTCTGCGGTCTCCTGGATTGGAGCAAAACCCGGACCGGATTCTGAGGACGACCGTATTCTGCGGTATCCTGGATTGGAGCAAAACCCGGACCGGATTCTCAGGATGACCGGATTCTGCGGTATCCTGGATTGGAGCAAAACCTGGACCGGATTCTGCGGTCTCCTGGATTGGAGCAAAACCCAGACCGGATTCTGAGGACGACCGGTATTGGACTTTGTTTTAATTTTTTTTTAAGCCCTAACCCTGTTTCAGATGGACATTTTCATAAATCGTTGTCATAAACCATATATTTCAGATGGAAATTGTTTTCAATAATCATGTGTTTCAGATGGACATTTTCATGAATCATGTATTTCAGATGGAATTTTTTTTTTTAAATCATATATTTTAGATGGACATTTTCATAAATTATGTATTTCAGATGGAATTTTTTTTTTAAATCGTGTTTCAGATGGACATTTTCATAAATTATGTATTTCACATTGGAAATTGCTTTAAAAAATCATGTGTTTCAGATGGACATTTTCATAAATCATGTACTGGAGCAAAACCCGGATCGGATTCCGAGGACGACCGGATTCTGCGGTATCCTGGATTGGAGCAAAACCTGGACCGGATTCTCAGGACGACAGGATTCTTCGGTCTCCTGGATTGGAGCAAAACCCGAACCGGATTCTGAGCACGACCGGATTCTGCGGTTTCCTGGACTGGAGCAAAACCCGGACCGGATTCCGAGGACGAACGGATTCTTCGGTCTCCTGGATTGGAGCAAAACCTGGACCGGATTCTCAGGACGACAGGATTCTTCGGTCTCCTGGATTGGAGCAAAACCTGGACCGGATTCTCAGGACGACCGGATTCTGCGGTATCCTGGATTGGAGCAAAACCCGGACCGGATTCTCAGGACTTTTTTTTTTTTTTTTTTTTTTTAAGCCCTAACCCTGTTTCAGATGGACATTTTCATAAATCGCTGTCATAAACCATATATTTCAGATGGAAATTGTTTTCAAAAATCATGTGTTTCAGATGGACATTTTCATGATTCATGTATTTCAGATGGAATTGTTTTTTTAAATCATGTATTTCAGATGGACATTTTCATAAATCATGTATTTCACATTGGAAATTGTTTTAAAAAATCGTGTATTTCAGAAGGAAATAATTTTCAAAAATCATGTATTTCAAATTGAAATTGTTTTAAAAAATCATGTGTTTCAGATGGACATTTTCATAAATCATGTATTGGAGCAAAACCTGGACCGGATTCTCAGGACGACCGGATTCTTCGGTCTCCTGGATTGGAGCAAAACCTGGACCGGATTCTGAGCACGACCGATTCTGCGGTCTCCTGGATTGGAGCAAAACCCGGACCGGATTCCGAGGACGACCGGATTTTGCGGTATCCTGGATTGGAGCAAAACCCGGACCGGATTCAGAGGAAAACCGGATTCTGCGGTCTCCTGGATTGGAGCAAAACCCGGACCGGATTCTGAGGACGACCGGATTCTGCGGTATCCTGGATTGGAGCAAAACCCGGACCGGATTCTCAGGATGACCGGTATTGGACTTTGTTTTAATTTTTTTTTAAGCCCTAACCCTGTTTCAGATGGACATTTTCATAAATCGTTGTCATAAACCATATATTTCAGATGGAAATTGTTTTCAAAAATCATGTGTTTCAGATGGACATTTTCATGAATCATGTATTTCAGATGGAATTTTTTTTTTTAAATCATATATTTTAGATGGACATTTTCATAAATCATGTATTTCAGATGGAATTTTTTTTTTAAATCGTGTTTCAGATGGACATTTTCATAAATCATGTATTTCACATTGGAAATTGCTTTAAAAAATCATGTGTTTCAGATGGACATTTTCATAAATCATGTATTTCACATTGGAAATTGCTTTAAAAAATCATGTGTTTCAGATGGACATTTTCATAAATCATGTACTGGAGCAAAACCCGGACCGGATTCCGAGGACGACCGGATTCTGCGGTATCCTGGATTGGAGCAAAACCTGGACCGGATTCTCAGGACGACAGGATTCTTCGGTCTCCTGGATTGGAGAAAAACCCGAACCGGATTCTGAGCACGACCGGATTCTGCGGTTTCCTGGACTGGAGCAAAACCCGGACCGGATTCCGAGGACGAACGGATTCTTCGGTCTCCTGGATTGGAGCAAAACCTGGACCGGATTCTCAGGACGACAGGATTCTTCGGTCTCCTGGATTGGAGCAAAACCCGAACCGGATTCTGAGCACGACCGGATTCTGCGGTTTCCTGGATTGGAGCAAAACCCGGACCGGATTCCGAGGACGAACGGATTCTTCGGTCTCCTGGATTGGAGCAAAACCTGGACCGGATTCTCAGGACGACCGGATTCTGCGGTATCCTGGATTGGAGCAAAACCCGGACCGGATTCTCAGGACTTTTTTTTTTTTTTTTTTTTTTAAGCCCTAACCCTGTTTCAGATGGACATTTTCATAAATCGCTGTCATAAACCATATATTTCAGATGGAAATTGTTTTCAAAAATCATGTGTTTCAGATGGACATTTTCATGATTCATGTATTTCAGATGGAATTGTTTTTTTAAATCATGTATTTCAGATGGACATTTTCATAAATCATGTATTTCACATTGGAAATTGTTTTAAAAAATCGTGTATTTCAGAAGGAAATAATTTTCAAAAATCATGTATTTCAAATTGAAATTGTTTTAAAAAATCATGTGTTTCAGATGGACATTTTCATAAATCATGTATTGGAGCAAAACCTGGACCGGATTCTCAGGACGACCGGATTCTTCGGTCTCCTGGATTGGAGCAAAACCTGGACCGGATTCTGAGCACGACCGATTCTGCGGTCTCCTGGATTGGAGCAAAACCCGGACCGGATTCCGAGGACGACCGGATTTTGCGGTATCCTGGATTGGAGCAAAACCCGGACCGGATTCAGAGGAAAACCGGATTCTGCGGTCTCCTGGATTGGAGCAAAACCCGGACCGGATTCTGAGGACGACCGGATTCTGCGGTATCCTGGATTGGAGCAAAACCCGGACCGGATTCTCAGGATGACCGGTATTGGACTTTGTTTTAATTTTTTTTTAAGCCCTAACCCTGTTTCAGATGGACATTTTCATAAATCGTTGTCATAAACCATATATTTCAGATGGAAATTGTTTTCAAAAATCATGTGTTTCAGATGGACATTTTCATGAATCATGTATTTCAGATGGAATTTTTTTTTTTAAATCATATATTTTAGATGGACATTTTCATAAATCATGTATTTCAGATGGAATTTTTTTTTTAAATCGTGTTTCAGATGGACATTTTCATAAATCATGTATTTCACATTGGAAATTGCTTTAAAAAATCATGTGTTTCAGATGGACATTTTCAGAAATCATGTATTTCACATTGGAAATTGCTTTAAAAAATCATGTGTTTCAGATGGACATTTTCATAAATCATGTACTGGAGCAAAACCCGGACCGGATTCCGAGGACGACCGGATTCTGCGGTATCCTGGATTGGAGCAAAACCTGGACCGGATTCTCAGGACGACAGGATTCTTCGGTCTCCTGGATTGGAGCAAAACCCGAACCGGATTCTGAGCACGACCGGATTCTGCGGTTTCCTGGACTGGAGCAAAACCCGGACCGGATTCCGAGGACGAACGGATTCTTCGGTCTCCTGGATTGGAGCAAAACCTGGACCGGATTCTCAGGACGACAGGATTCTTCGGTCTCCTGGATTGGAGCAAAACCCGAACCGGATTCTGAGCACGACCGGATTCTGCGGTTTCCTGGATTGGAGCAAAACCCGGACCGGATTCCGAGGACGAACGGATTCTTCGGTCTCCTGGATTGGAGCAAAACCTGGACCGGATTCTCAGGACGACCGGATTCTGCGGTATCCTGGATTGGAGCAAAACCCGGACCGGATTCTCAGGACTTTTTTTTTTTTTTTTTTTTTTAAGCCCTAACCCTGTTTCAGATGGACATTTTCATAAATCGCTGTCATAAACCATATATTTCAGATGGAAATTGTTTTCAAAAATCATGTGTTTCAGATGGACATTTTCATGAATCATGTATTTCAGATGGAATTGTTTTTTTAAATCATGTATTTCAGATGGACATTTTCATAAATCATGTATTTCACATTGGAAATTGTTTTAAAAAATCGTGTATTTCAGAAGGAAATAATTTTCAAAAATCATGTATTTCAAATTGAAATTGTTTTAAAAAATCATGTGTTTCAGATGGACATTTTCATAAATCATGTATTGGAGCAAAACCTGGACCGGATTCTCAGGACGACCGGATTCTTCGGTCTCCTGGATTGGAGCAAAACCTGGACCGGATTCTGAGCACGACCGATTCTGCGGTCTCCTGGATTGGAGCAAAACCCGGACCGGATTCCGAGGACGACCGGATTTTGCGGTATCCTGGATTGGAGCAAAACCCGGACCGGATTCAGAGGAAAACCGGATTCTGCGGTCTCCTGGATTGGAGCAAAACCCGGACCGGATTCTGAGGACGACCGGATTCTGCGGTATCCTGGATTGGAGCAAAACCCGGACCGGATTCTCAGGATGACCGGATTCTGAGGTATCCTGGATTGGAGCAAAACCCGGACCGGATTCTCAGAACGACCGGATTCTGCGGTATCCTGGATTGGAGCAAAACCCGGACCGGATTCTCAGGATGACCGGATTCTGCGGTATCCTGGATTGGAGCAAAACCTGGACCGGATTCTCAGGACGACCGGATTCTGCGGTATCCTGGATTGGAGCAAAACCCGGACCGGATTCTCAGGATGACCGGATTCTGCGGTATCCTGGATTGGAGCAAAACCTGGACCGGATTCTCAGGACGACCGGATTCTGCGGTATCCTGGATTGGAGCAAAACCCGGACCGGATTCTCAGGATGACCGGATTCTGCGGTATCCTGGATTGGAGCAAAACCTGGACCGGATTCTCAGGACGACCGGATTCTGCGGTATCCTGGATTGGAGCAAAACCCGGACCGGATTCTCAGGACTTTTTTTTTTTTTTTTTTTTTTAAGCCCTAACCCTGTTTCAGATGGACATTTTCATAAATCGCTGTCATAAACCATATATTTCAGATGGAAATTGTTTTCAAAAATCATGTTTTTCAGATGGACATTTTCATGAATCATGTATTTCAGATGGAATTGTTTTTTAAATCATGTATTTCAGATGGACATTTTCATAAATCATGTATTTCACATTGGAAATTGTTTTAAAAAATCGTGTATTTCAGAAGGAAATAATTTTCAAAAATCATGTATTTCAAATTGAAATTGTTTTAAAAAATCATGTGTTTCAGATGGACATTTTCATAAATCATGTATTGGAGCAAAACCTGGACCGGATTCTCAGGACGACCGGATTCTTCGGTCTCCTGGATTGGAGCAAAACCTGGACCGGATTCTGAGCACGACCGATTCTGCGGTCTCCTGGATTGGAGCAAAACCCGGACCGGATTCCGAGGACGACCGGATTTTGCGGTATCCTGGATTGGAGCAAAACCCGGACCGGATTCAGAGGAAAACCGGATTCTGCGGTCTCCTGGATTGGAGCAAAACCCGGACCGGATTCTGAGGACGACCGGATTCTGCGGTATCCTGGATTGGAGCAAAACCCGGACCGGATTCTCAGGATGACCGGATTCTGCGGTATCCTGGATTGGAGCAAAACCCGGACCGGATTCTCAGGACGACCGGATTCTGCGGTATCCTGGATTGGAGCAAAACCCGGACCGGATTCTCAGGATGACCGGATTCTGCGGTATCCTGGATTGGAGCAAAACCCGGACCGGATTCTCAGGACGACCGGATTCTGCGGTATCCTGGATTGGAGCAAAACCCGGACCGGATTCTCAGGATGACCGGATTCTGCGGTATCCTGGATTGGAGCAAAACCCGGACCGGATTCTCAGGATGACCGGATTCTGCGGTATCCTGGATTGGAGCAAAACCCGGACCGGATTCTCAGGACGACCGGATTCTGCGGTATCCTGGATTGGAGCAAAACCCGGACCGGATTCTCAGGATGACCGGATTCTGCGGTATCCTGGATTGGAGCAAAACCCGGACCGGATTCTCAGGACGACCGGATTCTGCGGTATCCTGGATTGGAGCAAAACCCGAACCGGATTCTGAGCACGACCGGATTCTTCGGTCTCCTGGATTGGAGCAAAACCCGGACAGGATTCCGAGGATGACCGGACACTGCGGTTTCCTGGATTGGAGCAAAACCCGAACCGGATTCTGAGCACGACCGGATTCTGCGGTTTCCTGGATTGGAGCAAAACCCGGACCGGATTCCGAGGACGACCGGATTCTTCGGTCTCCTGGATTGGAGCAAAACCTGGACCGGATTCTCAGGACGACCGGATTCTGCGGTATCCTGGATTGAAGCAAAACCCGGACCGGATTCTCAGGACGACCGGAATTTGACTTTTTTTTTTTTTTTTTTTTTTTTAAGCCCTAACCCTGTTTCAGATGGACATTTTCATAAATCGCTGTCATAAACCATATATTTCAGATGGAAATTGTTTTCAAAAATCATGTGTTTCAGATGGACATTTTCATGAATCATGTATTTCAGATGGAATTGTTTTTTTAAATCATATATTTTAGATGGACATTTTCATAAATCATGTATTTCAGATGGAATTTTTTTTTAAAATCATGTGTTTCAGATGGACATTTTCATAAATCATGTACTGGAGCAAAACCCAGACCGGATTCTGAGGACGACCGGATTCTGCGGTCTCCTGGATTGGAGCAAAACCCGGACCGGATTCTCAGGACGACCGTATTCTGCGGTATCCTGGATTGAAGCAAAACCCGGACCGGATTCTGAGGACGACCGGTATTGGACTTTGTTTTAATTTTTTTTAAAGCCCTAACCCTGTTTCAGATGGTCATTTTCATAAATCGTTGTCATAAACCATGTATTTCAGATGGAAATTGTTTTCAAAAATCATTTGTTTCAGATGGACATTTTCATGAATCATGTATTTCAGATGGAATTTTTTTTTAAATCATATATTTTAGATGGACATTTTCATAAATCATGTATTTCAGATGGATTTAGTTTTTTAAATCATGTGTTTCAGATGGACATTTTCATAAATCATGTATTCGAGCAAAACCTGGACCGGATTCTCAGGACGACCGGATTCTTCGGTCTCCTGGATTGGAGCAAAACCCGGACCGGATTCCGAGGACGACCGGATTCTGCGGTATCCTGGATTGGAGCAAAACCCGGACCGGATTCCGAGGAAAACCGGATTCTGCGGTCTCCTGGATTGGAACAAAACCCGGACCGGATTCTGAGGACGACCGGATTCTGCGGTATCCTGGATTGGAGCAAAACCCGGACCGGATTCTCAGGATGACCGGATTCTGCGGTATCCTGGATTGGAGCAAAACCCGACCGGATTCCGAGGATGACCGGATTCTGCGGTATCCTGGATTGGAGCAAAACCCGGACCGGATTCTGAGGACGACCGGAATTTGACTTTTTTTTAAGCCCTAACCCTGTTTCAGATGGACATTTTCATAAATCGCTGTCATAAACCATATATTTCAGATGGAAATTGTTTTCAAAAATCATGTGTTTCAGATGGACATTTTCATGAATCATGTATTTCAGATGGAATTTTTTTTTTAAATCGTGTTTCAGATGGACATTTTCATAAATCATGTATTGGAGCAAAACCTGGACCGGATTCTCAGGACGATCGGATTCTGCGGTATCCTGGATTGGAGCAAAACCTGGACCGGATTCTGCGGTCTCCTGGATTGGAGCAAAACCCGGACCGGATTCCGAGGACGACCGGATTCTGCGGTCTCCTGGATTGGAGCAAAACCCGGACCGGATTCCGAAGACGACCGGATTCTGCGGTATCCTGGATTGGAGCAAAACCTGGACCGGATTCTGAAGACGACCGGAATTGGACTTTGTTTTAATTTTTTTTAGGCCCTAACCCTGTTTCAGATGGACATTTTCATAAATCGTTGTCATAAACCATATATTTCAGATGAAAATTGTTTTCACAAATAATGTGTTTCAGATGGACATTTTCATAAATCATGTATTTCAGATGGAATTTATTTTTTTAAATCATGTGTTTCAGATGGACATTTTCATAAATCTTTGTCATAAACCATATATTTCAGATGAAAATTGTTTTCACAAATAATGTGTTTCAGATGGACATTTTCATAAATCATGTATTTCAGATGGAATTTATTTTTTTTAAATCATGTGTTTCAGATGGACATTTTCATAAATCGTGTATTTCCGAAGGAAATCATTTTCAAAAATCATGTATTTCAAATGGAAATTGTTTTAAAAAATCATGTGTTTCAGATGGACATTTTCATAAATCATGTATTAGAGCAAAACCCGGTCCGGATTCTCAGGACGACCGGATTCTGCGGTCTCCTGGATTGGAGAGAAACCCGGACCGGATTCCGAGGACGACCGGAATTGGACTTTGTTTTCATTTTTTTTTAACCCCTAACACTGTTTCAGATGGACATTTTCATAAATCTTTGTCATAAACCTTATATTTCAGATGAAAATTGTTTTCACAAATAATGTGTTTCAGATGGACATTTTCATAAATCATGTATTTCAGATGGAATTAATTTTTTTTAAATCATGTGTTTCAGATGGACATTTTCATAAATCTTTGTCATAAACCATATATTTCAGATGAAAATTGTTTTCACAAATAATGTGTTTCAGATGGACATTTTCATAAATCATGTATTTCAGATGGAATAAATTTTTTTTAAATCATGTGTTTCAGATGGACATTTTCATAAATCGTGTATTTCCGAAGGAAATCATTTTCAAAAATCATGTATTTCAAATGGAAATTGTTTTAAAAAATCATGTGTTTCAGATGGACATTTTCATAAATCATGTATTAGAGCAAAACCCGGTCCAGATTCTAAGGACGACCGGATTCTGCGGTCTCCTGGAATGGAGCAAAACCCGGACCGGATTCCGAGGACGAACGGATTCTGCGGTCTCCTGGATTGGAGCAAAACCCGGACCGGATTCCGAGAACGACCGGATTCTGCGGTCTCCTGGATTGGAGCAAAACCCGGACCGGATTCCGAGGACGACCGGATTTGGACTTTGTTTTCATTTTTTTTAACCCCTAACCCTGTTTCATATGGACATTTTCATAAATCGTTGTCATAAACCATATATTTCAGATGGAAATTGTTTTCAAAAATCATGTGTTTCAGATGGAAATTTTCATAAATCATGTATTTCAGATGGAATTTTTTTTTTAAATCGTGTTTCAGATGGAATTTTTCATAAATCATGTATTTCACATTGGAAGTTGTTTTCATAAATCATGTATTTCATATGGAAATCATTTTTAAAAAATCATGTATTTCAAATGGAAATTGTATTTGAAAAATCATGTATTTCAGTTGGACAGTTTCATAAATCATATACTGGAGCAAAACCCAGACTGGATTCCGAGGACGACCGGATTCTACGGTCTCCTGGATTGGAGCAAAACCTGGACCGGATTCCGAGGACGACCGGATTCTACGGTCTCCTGGATTGGAGCAAAACCTTTACCGGATTCCGAGGACGACCGGATTCTGCGGTCTCCTGGATTGGAGCAAAACCTGGACCGGATTCCGAGGACGACCGGATTCTGCGGTATCCTGGATTGGAGCAAAACCCGGACTGGATTCTGAGCACGACCGGATTCTGCGGTCTCCTGGATTGGAGCAAAACCCGGACCGGATTCCGAGGACGACCGGATTTGGACTTTGTTTTAATTTTTTTTAACCCCTAACCCTGTTTCATATGGACATTTTCATAAATCGTTGTCATAAACCATATATTTCAGATGGAAATTGTTTTCAAAAATCATGTGTTTCAGATGGAAATTTTCATAAATCATGTATTTCAGATGGAATTTTTTTTTTAAATCATGTGTTTCAGATGGAATTTTTCATAAATCATGCATTTCAGAAGGAAATCGTTTTCAAAAATCATGTATTTCAAATGGAAATTGTTTTTAAAAATCATGTGTTTCAGATGGACATTTTTATAAATCATATACTGGAGCAAGACCCGGACCGGATTCTGAGGACAACCGGAATTGGACTATGTTTTCTTTTTTTTTAACCCCTAACACTGTTTCAGATGGACATTTTCATAAATCTTTGTCATAAACCATATATTTCAGATGGAAATTGTTTTCAAAAATGTGTTTCAGAATGACATTTTCATAAATCATGTATTTCACATTGGAAATTGTTTTCATAAATCATGTATTTCAGAAGGATATCATTTTCAAAAATCATGTATTTCAAATGGAATTTTTTTTTTTAAATCATGTGTTTCAGATTGACATTTTCATAAATCATGTATTTCACATTGGAAATTGTTTTCATAAATCATGTATTTCAGAAGGATATCATTTTCAAAAATCATGTATTTCAAATGGAAATTGTTTTAAAAAATCATGTGTTTCAGATGGACATTTTCATAAATCATGTATTGGAGCAAAACCCAGACCGGATTCTCAGGACGACCGGATTCTGCGGTCTCCTGGATTGGAGCAAAACCCGGACCGGATTCCGAGGACGACCGGAATTGGACTTTGTTTTAATTTTTTTTTAACCCCTAACCCTGTTTCAGATGGACATTTTCATAAATCGGTGTCATAAACACACATTTCACACACATTGACTGACAAACCCTGCGTGTTTTGAGTTTGAGCTCCGTCAAGTTGATTCTTTATCGTCTATTTTTTATCTTAAAAACAATTTTATACACTATCATTTTCGTTTCTATAACGTGTGAATATATCCACGATAGCATTCTAAAACAATCGGAGCGCCTTGTTATCACTAGTTTTATTTTGATTTCTCGTGTTTGCTATTAGCTTATAGCCCGTTAGCATAGGCAGCGTGCCTGCCGCTAATCTCGCATACACTGCCAATACTCTATTCACACACATTGCCTTTGTCTCACTCTTATTTGCTTAAATGGCGGATTTGTGTCTACCTTTGAGTGCAGGTGAGGACACATTAGAGCTGCATTCGGTGCAGCTGGAGCTGGAGGCCATGGAGAAACAGATCTGCGACCTGGTGGAGAAGCAGGCCCAGCTGAGAGAGAGGAGAGCCGCGCTGGAAACATCCCGGGCTGACGCTCACAAGTCTGGGGTATGTATACAGCACGCTGCTAACACTCCCACCACCTCTACTCCGTGTGTTTATCTGTACAGACCCTGTGCACCCAGGACGCGATCTTCACAGATGTCCTTCACTCCGGTGCCGGGACGCCACGGACCCTGGGGGCAACAACAGCAGCGGAAGACGCGAGCCAAGCCCTGGGGGACAACCTCGCCGCCTCCGGTCTTCGAGATCTCTACCCGGAACCGCTTCGCTCCCCTCCGCGAGACGGAACGCGCCGCTGTGATCGTCGGAAGCTCCATCGTCCGGCACGTCCGTGCTACATTAGCTGAAGGTAAAGTGCACACACACTGTTTCCCCGGTGCTCGTGTTCTCGATGTTTCTGCGCAGATACCCGCGATCCTGAAGGGCGATGACAGCATCGGTGCTGTCGTGCTGCACGTGGGGACTAACGACATCAAGCTGCGGCAGACGGAGACACTGAAGAGGGACTACAGGAGCCTGATCGAGACGGTACGCAGCACATCGCCCGCGGCGAAGATCATCGTGTCAGGACCACTTCCGACGTATCGACGAGGACACGAAAGGTTCAGTAGAATGTTTGCTTTAAACGAATGGTTATTGTCATGGTGTAAAGAACAGAAACTGCTGTTTGTAAATAATTGGAATCTTTTCTGGTAGCGTCCTAGGCTTTTCCGTGCTGATGGCCTGCACCCCAGCAGAGTCGGAGCGAAACTCCTGTCAGACAACATCACCAGAACGCTACTGTTGCGAAACATCAGACTGAGAGGGAACCATTTGCAGCTCTTTATTCTCAGAATAGTCAGACAGAACAGGGTAAATCACCGGCAGTAGAATCAACGTAGAATAGGCAGAAATCGTAGTCAGATAAACAGGCAGAATAGTCAGGGCAGGCAGCTTACAATCAGAGTCATAACAATCCAAGTCGGGGCAACCAGAGAAGAATCACAGAGTCGATGAACCAGACAGAGATAGCAACCAAAGTAAACACGGGTAGTAAACGCTCGGAAATGACAGCCAGGGCAAATCAAGACTTCGCGGTGTGTGTGTGGAAGTGTGCTGCTTATATGTGTGTTTGTGAATGAGGTGCAGGTGTGGCAAGGCAATCAGGCCCAGGTATGAGGGATGATGGGAAACTGAGTTCGAATGAGGTTAGTACTCTGGGGATGGCTCCCTCTGGTGGTGCAGAGGAGGCGTGACGGGAGCCTCAATCATAACAGCTACGCTCCATTTGACTAGTAAGACAATTCTCAAATGACTTTTGTTCTACCTACTTAAATGATAGAAGTACCCGCGTTGTCCAATCTATACAGACTGTGTCTGTTCCCCGAATAGCGAGGTCAAAATATAAATTTAATGCAGGATCTAGAAAAAATCTGATCGTGATTAAACCAGAAAAACACAAAACAAATGAACAAAAACAATTTTTGAAGCTTGGGCTCCTAAATATTAGATCACTCACACCCAAAGCAGTTATTGTAAATGAAATGATCACAGATAATAATTTTGATGTACTCTGCCTGACTGAAACCTGGCTTAAACCAAATGAATATTTTGGTCTAAATGAGTCTACTCCACCAAGCTACTGTTATAAACATGAGCCCCGTCAGACTGGTCATGGCGGCAGTGTGGCAACAATATATAGTGATATTCTCAATGTTACTCAGAAAACAGGATACAGGAGGTTTAACTCATTCGAAATACTTCTGCTTAATGTCACACTGTTAGATATGCAAAATAAATCTCTCCCATCTCTTTCTTTGGCTACTGTGTATAGACCGCCAGGGCCATATACAGATTTCCTAAAAGAATTTGCAGATTTCCTCTCAGATCTATTGGTTAGTGTTGATAAACTGCTAATTGTCGGAGATTTTAACATTCACGTTGATAATACAAATGATGTGCTAGGACTTGCATTTACTGACCTAATAAACTCTTTTGGAGTCAAGCAAAACGTCACCGGGCCCACTCATCGTTTTAATCATACGCTAGATTTAATTATATCGCATGGAATTGATCTTACCGATATAGATATCGTACCTCAAAGTGATGATGTTACTGATCATTTCCTTGTATTGTGCATGCTGCGTATTACTGATATTAATTATATGGCTCCACGTTATTGTCCGGGCAGAACTATTGTTCCAGCCACCAAAGACAGATTCACAAATAACCTGCCTGATTTATCTCAACTGCTCTGTGTACCCATAAATACACATGAACTAGAAAAAATAACTAGCAACATGGGCACTATCTTCTCTAATACATTAGAAGATGTTGCCCCCCTAAAATTGAAAAAGGTTAGAGAAAACCGTACTGCGCCATGGTACAACAGTTATACCCATTCTCTCAAGAAAGAAACTCGTAATCTTGAGCGCAAATGGAGAAAAACTAACTTGGAATTTTTTAGAATTGCGTGGAAAAACAGTATGTCCAGCTATAGACAGGCTCTAAAAGCATATCCACAAACTCATAGATAATAACCAAAACAATCCAAGGTTATTATTTAGCACAGTGTCTAGATTAACAAATAAACACACCGCCCGATCTAAATATTCCCTCACAGTTTAATAGTAATGACTTTATGAATTTCTTTACTGATAAAATAGATCAGAACAAAAACATCAGAAATACAATAACAAATGTAAATTCTACTGCGTCTAGTATTTCAGCTTCATTCATCGCACCCAAAGAAAAACTGCAGTGCTTTACAACTATAGGACAGGAAGAGCTAAATAAACTTATTAGTGCATCTAAACCAACAATGTGTTTATTAGATCCTATACCCACTAAACTACTAAAAGAGTTGTTACCTGTAGCAGAAGAACAGCTTCTCAATATTATTAACTCATCGTTAACTTAACCTAACCCAGGTCAAGAAAATATGATCATATTACCCCAATTTTACAGTCTCTGCACTGGCTACCTATTAAGTTCCGTATCATTTACAAAATATTATTACTTGCCTATAAGGCCCTAAATGGTTTAGCTCCTGCGTATCTAACTTGTCTTCTACCACGCTACAATCCAACCCGCTCCCTAAGGTCGCAAAACTCTGGACTTTTGGTAGTACCTAGGATAGCAAAGTCCACTAAAGGAGGTAGAGCTTTTTCACATTTGGCTCCTAAACTTTGGAATAGCCTTCCTGATAACATTCGGGGTTCAGACACACTCTCTATGTTTAAATCTAGATTAAAGACACATCTCTTTAGCCAAGCATTCACATAATGCATCTTATAATCTTGTACTGTAGTATATCTGATCAAATGTACATTATTATTATTCTTTAGCTTGGGTTGAACAAATAATTTTTTGCTTAGATGGAACAGCAGCTACGTTAATTATGTCTCTATTTGTTTCTCTGTTGATTAACATCCCGTGGTAACTAGGAATGACAGAAGCTTCAGTCTGGATCCAACCCTTAAATGATCTGAGATGACCGAACACCTGAGAAAAGATAATGCCAACCCCTCAGAGGATTTCGGAGGATGCCAACGCTCAGACAACATACAGAATTACCAAATGACCACTGGAACCAGTTGAGACCTTACAATCTGACTTTGCTGCAGTTGGAATTGAACTGCTGGTTCGTTTGTCCAGAGGAGAACTGGCCCCCGACTGAGTCTGGTTTCTCCCAAGGTTTTTTTTCTCCATTCTGTCTCTGATGGAGTTTTGGTTCCTTGCCGCTGTCGCCTCTGGCTTGCTTAGTTGGGGACAATTCATTTCCAGCGATATCGTCGACCTGATTGCAATTTTTTTTTTTTCATTTTACACTATTGACACACTATTTCTTTTTTTTTTTTTTGGATATTGTGCAGTTGCTTTGACACAATTTACATTGTTAAAAGCACTATATAAATAAAGGTGACTTGACTTAAACCATATATTTCAGATGGAAATTGTTTTCATAAATCATGTATTTCAGATGGAATTTTTTTTTTAAATCATGTTTCAGATGGACATTTTCATAAATCATGTATTTCACATTGGAAATTATTTTAAAAAAATCATGTGTTTCAGATGGACATTTTTTATTGTATTGGAGCAAAACCCGAACCGGATTCTCAGGACGACCGGATTCTGCAGTCTCCTGGATTGGAGCAAAACCCGGACCGGATTCCGAGGACGACCGGAATTGGACTCTGTTTTCATTTTTTTTAACCCCTAACCTTTTATACATTTCCAGTTTACTACCCTACATGTACATGAAGTTGCTCCTTTTGTAACAGCTGTAGTCTGTATGTTAATTAAGTTCTGACACTACTTTGTCTGAGGTGGTTCTCAGTGTCCCACACCTGCTCCTATTTTACAATTGGTCACCTTTTGCTCAGGATGTGATCATCCCAAATGGTCTACAAACAACTGTTGACTTTCTTATTCTCTAATAATTAAGCCATTTTGGGAAATGAGCATGATCAAATATATTGTGGAGTAGAAGTTGGGTCGAGGCAGACTATAGATTCTTACAGTATTTATTCATGAGACTGCATGTTCTGAGAAGAAGCACATGTTGATTTCCTATGACAGATGCTTCAAACTGATAAATACATATAATGCAATGTCAAACCATACACATCTACCGTACCACCGTTGATGACCAAGTGGATCATGATAAGCTGCTGAAAACTGCGGGAATGGGAAATGTTTGGCTTGGACTCTATCGGACAACAGGTAGTGGAGTCTTTGTCTGGTCAGATCAGAGCAGCTCCTCACTCAGACTCTGGGAATCTGGACAACCGAACAGTCAGTTGTGTGTTAATGTTTACGGTGGAAAGTGGTACGATCGTGACTGTGTAGGCCCTGCTCCATTTGCTTGTTACATTGGTGAGTTTATATTTAATATACATATTTTTGCTTTAGTTTTTTTCTGACCTGCTGGTCAAACGTTATTATATTTTAAATAACGCCTATTTAAATATAAACATTTTATTTAGTACATGTTTTAATTGCCATCCTAGGCCCTTATTCACAAAACATTTTATCTTAACACTAAGAGTTCTCCTAAATAGCAGTAAAAGAGTTTTCTCTTAAAACCTATTCACAAAGCTGCTGAGACACACTATTACTAAGGAATAGAGAGAAGTCTTAAGATAAGAGGAAGGGGGCGGGGTTCACCTCGTTACTATGGATGATGTCAGCTTGCTTACTAACTATACACACAGTGATTGGCTGAGAGGGGAGGGGAGGGGTCTCTGTCAGAGATTTATTCATAGAAATATTGTAGAGCACGATATTATGTTGTCATTTTTAAAAAAGGTTTCAAAATAAAAGTGTTAATTGCCACATTCAAATAAAGCTTTTAAAATGCAAGTGTCATATGTTCAGCTAATTGTCAGCCTCTTACAGGTATCCTTCTCAATAAACAAGCTACAGATAGTCCAAAATGCAGCGGCTAGAGTTCTTACCAGGTCAAGAAAATGTGATCATATTACCCATATTACGCTAATTATGTCTCTATTTGTTTCTCTGTTTCTGCCACGGGATTAACATCCCATGGTAACTAGGAATTACAGAAGCTTCAATCTGGATCCAACCCTTAAATGATCTGAGATGACCGAACACCTGAGAAAAGATAATGCCAACCCCTCAGAGGACCTCAGAGGATGCCAACGCTCAGACAACATACAGAATTACCAAATTTTGCCATAAATTATATATATTAAGGTTCTGCAATATATAAATATATTGTGGAAACATAATTTCCTGCAGAGCTGCTTTACAATGATTTGTATCGTAAAAAGCGTTATACAAATAAACTTGAACTTGAACTTCTTGTAAACAATTAGTGAATATGCATATAAACAGCATTTTGATTAACAGAGTAGAATAATCACAGCTGATAGTGAGACATGCAAACGTAAAAGAAAACCAAACTGGACTCAAGCACAGCTGTTACTTCTCACCCAACTGGTTAATTAAGTAAGTATATTTTATTTGTAGAGCACATTTAAATTCATCTTACACTGACCAAAGTGCTGTACAAAACATCATAAAATACAATAAAATATAAAATAAAACAGAATTTGAAAAAAAAAAAAAAATAGAAAACAAGGAAATAATCAAAGGAAAATCTGGGCCCATATTCATGAAAAATTTTATGCTAAGAGTTGCTCCTAGTAACAAAATTCTAAGAAAATTCTTAGAAATGTGGGTGTTTCCTCTTAAAATTAAAGAAAAGATCCTAGTAAAGAAAAAAATAATTCAGAAAGCATCTTAACCCTTAAAAGAGGTCTTAAAGTCCAAAATTGTTAGGAGTACGGACGAGGACTTTTAAGAGGCTTAAGAGTTTCTTTAGCAGTGGAGAAAATGGACGAAACATGAAGAGGGAGAAGAAATGTGTTCCACACAATGCATGACAGTGAGTTAATAAGACACTACCCATTAGCTTGTGCAAGGGATCATGTTTGTGACAGATCTTTTTAGAGACATGCTAACAACTCTGACACCACGCTGAAATGCCATAGTGCCAGAAATGGACGTAATCACTACATTAACATATTTGGCAACTGGAAAAATGCAATATGCAGCAGTGATGATTTGGGTCTGTTACAGCACTTATTAGGCTATGTCTCTGTTCATTTTCTATAAAATACGGTAAGTATGTGTCGCGGCCCTACTCCACCCGCTCCGAGCGAGATTTGAACCGCGGTCTCCGGCGTGGGAGGCAGGCGCTCTAACGAGGAGGCTAAAGGCCACGGCCTCTATCATCTGTTGCCAGAGCGCCACCTGAGATCGGGGACTGAGGTTTAACCTGCACACCACTTAACCGCTGGACTCTGCTACATATGACAGCATGGTAAATAAATTATGTTTAATTAACAAAGGTTGGGAGGAGCACGTCAGATACTTAGCCTAATTAGACACAAGTGGCATGTAATCAAGTTCATCAATACACGGATATAAATATAGCCGTCATACCTCCATTCATTTGACAATTAATCAGCATCCCTCCACCACCCCTTCTCCTCCATTTCCATTCAGTTCTCACCACATGGGGGGTACTCTGGGTTCGGGCAGTTCCCGAGCACGGAGCCCTTCCCCAGGACAGCACGCCAATAACGTATTACCATACTCGCCAAATACGCATTACGTTTATCGTGCTAAATATATGTAAGTGTGAACTCGTGAAAGAATATATTTACATATATAATGTGTGTGTGTGTGTGTGTGTGTGAGAGAGAGCGAGAGCGAGTACGGTAAAACAGGAAAAACTACGCCTGTAATTTCAAAGTGAAGGCTTATAATATACCCTACTCTTAAAAGCGCTCTTTTATTTCCTTCTTGACAACCAACCAATCACAGTCTTCAAAAGAAGCTAAATTAGGAGCTCTCTAAAAGGATTGTTAGAATCTTTAGGAATACGGGCCCTGGAGTTGGGATAACCTCCATACCAAAGGCGATGCCTTTTTAAAAGCTCATTATCATCAAATGTTTCTAAAATGCTTATGTCCCGAGGCAGATTGTTGGCAACAGCCATTTTAGGATATAGTTTGTGGCTTGGTCTTAGTGACTCCTCTTCACTACTACTAACGTTTCACAGATTTAGGAGCTAGTTTTAGTGCTAAAATGCTTTGTGAAATACTCAAAAATTTAGGAGTCCTAAATTTAGGGTTGACGCCCATTATTTTTAAGAGTTTCTCCTAAATCATGAGCTACTTTTAGCTTTAAGATGTTTTGTGAATAGAGGCCAAGATGTTCACAAGAAAGGGGTGAACACAGTTTGATTAAGCAAAATCTCAGCCAGGTTTATATAAACCATATACAGTTATATCTGTATATGATTTACAGATATAACTATTAAATCATATACAGTTATATTTTAAAGACATTTTCATTAATGGACTAATTTAATTGAAGTTGTTTTCCTCTACTGATGAAGTATTTATTGATTCTTTATGATCCCGAGGGTTCATTTACACAGCAACAATTGTGCTGAAAACAAAAAGTTTCACATACAGATGAAAACATTGTCAAAACGAAATCCCTGTTCACACAGATCTGCTAAAATGACTAAAAATGCTGTATAATGCATGCCAGGGCCAGAAGTTGGTGATGCCGCTTTGTAAAGAAACACTACGTGCCTGCAAATATACTGACAGAACAAGTGATACTCATACATATGATGTCACTGACACAATACCAGTATAGTTTTCAAAAACTTGCACTTTGAAACCCGTTTTCAAAAGTTTAGGTTTTCAAGCCCCTAAAATGATGCTGTTGTGTAAATGAATGACCAAAATGCATAAACCGTTTTTCATTTTTAGTTGAAAACCGTGTCTTGTAAATGGCCCCTAAATGCTTCATCTGTGTGTTCCCAACAGACCAGAAGAGACAAATCGTGAGAGTGGAGATGAAATCAAGTCAAAATCTGAATGATCCTGTGGTGATAAACGGGATTTTAGGGAAGGTGAGTCTCACACACATCATCATAGAGAAACACACCTGGAACTTTCTGATTTGGAACAGAATGAACCAATAAGGACTCCATACCATTGCAATCCCAATGGAAAAAGACAACAGCAATTTCAATAAAAAAATGTCTTTCTGTTCTTCAGATTGAGCAGGTACTGAAGGGGAAGGGTTCAAGATTCAAGATTCAAGAGTTTTATTTGTCACATACACAATTATACAGAGTATAACCAGCAGTGAAATGTAGGTCAGGTCCGCTCCAAGGACAATGCAATTATAAAGTATACAAATATTAAGAGAAGAAAAGTAGAAAAAAATAAAATAAAATAAAAGAATAAAATAAAAAGATAGATAAAAAATATAAATATAAATGTGCAGGTCAGTATGTTGTTGACTTAAATAGTACTAAGAGGAATGTGCAAAATAATGTGCAAAAAAGTTGTACAGGGTATATAATAGCAGCAATATGAGGTAGAGAAAAATTATGAATAGCTTATTGGTTTGCCACAATATTCTAAACTGTCATGGAGAACCCAGTCCAATGGGAATGTCTTCCAAAAGAATTACCAGAAGAGGGATGCCCCTAAACAGACTTGCGTTTCAAAACTGCGTAAATTAACATTTACCACCAAACTAACCACCTGACTAACAGAACATGTATGTCTGATACATTATTTACTTGTTTTATCTCTTGGCGGCAAATGCAGAAAGAGTGGTATTTAATGTTCAATACTGCTACAAACTCTTTACATCATTAGAAAGTAACAAATGACTGTGATTTGTCCAAGCTGACGAGTGCTGAGAAAATTAACAAGTATTATATGAAAAGCAGTCTGAATAATCAGAGTCAAAAATACCCATTAATATTTTATATTTAGACTCGCCATCATAACAATTGTACATGCTTTATTTAAACTTAGATTAAAAGTTCATCTTTTGGCTTGACTGCATTGACATTATTGGATGAGAACTAACCTGATGATGATATCACTGTTGTTTCCAGAACTGCTTTATACAGTAGATGAATCACACTCATTAAATAATTGATGGACTTTACACAGTTATTGAACCAAACTGAATCAACAATGAACTGATTTCAACTAAAAATTAATGTTTTCTATTGTCTTGATAGAGCTGCTTTACAGCACAATTGAATTATGTTTGCATCACTAAATCGTTATTTTCATTATGTTACGATCATTATGTTTATCACTGTGAAGCTGCTTTGAAACAATGTGCATTGTATAAAGTGCTGTTAATAAATAAATGACTTGACTTCATTAAGGTTCACTGAATTCATTAAGGTGTTTTAAAAATTACTGTATGCTATGTACAATTTCTGTACAGAAAAAAACTTCACTGTAGATGAGTAGATAACATTTGAGACCACTTGTTTGACTCTGTTTCCAAAGTTCCAACATGTTCTGCTTCACTGTCTGCTTTGACTAGTCCGTCGTCTGCGCATCTGTAACTCAAAATGGAAGTACAGGGGATAAAGCAAATGAGGTTTTGTAAACTAATTCCTGTCACACCAGAGCAGGGATACTAAAATGATGGAGCTCACGGCTGGCTGATAGACCTGTTAAAGGGGTATTTCACTGCTGACAAAGAGGGCTTTCAATAAAACTTAGCTGCCTGAGTATGCAGTGGAAATGGGAAAAAAATGAAATCAGTGCTATAGAGAAAGAGAGAGATGCAAAATATCTGGATTTGTTTTGAGAAAGCAACATTCAGAGGCTAATTACATTGCTAATCTTAAGGTTTTAGGATTCTTTCAGTGACAGAAATTAAATAAAAAAAATAAAAAAATAAAAATCAGTGAATTGTCCATCACTACATTCACAATAATTAGAGGCCACAACTCATTACACTATTAGTACTCTAACGACCTGGTGAAAACGCCATTTTTTAAACCAATCTCTCCATCTTCAGTAACACCCAATAACACCACAGTTAGCACAGATACATTTAAAATGTTAATTTTTTTAATTAATGAGGACTGTATAACGTTATTAAAAAATGTACTCAATGCATTTTTTTTTACTTCCCACGCTGTTTTTCCCACTTGTGGTTATGCTCACATTTACTTTTATTTACTGTAAGTCCCTCGTCCCACCAACAATCTGCTTTACTGCAAAATAATGTAGATACTGCATCAATAAAGCATGCATACTTTTTTTATGCTTGTTTGGAAGGGCACAGGCATCTTTGTTCTGGCAACAAGATGAACACTGCAACAATATTACTAACTGGGAGGAAAGTTGGCAGCAACTGCATTTGAATGAAATGAGAGAAATGAAAGAATCACCAGACGTGTGATCATTATTCAGCATTGCTACAGAGGACTGCCATTATCAGGGAATAACCACTGATCTATAGAATGTCTGGATTGCTCACAGCGTTCTAAACTGCCGTAAGGCGGTGAAGCCGCTGGATTTAGGGAATCACGTCTTAAGACTCGGGTGATTTGATTGAATTGCTATTAATCCAAAACTTATAA
Source organism: Barbus barbus (assembly GCF_936440315.1). Classification (NCBI taxonomy): domain Eukaryota; kingdom Metazoa; phylum Chordata; class Actinopteri; order Cypriniformes; family Cyprinidae; genus Barbus; species Barbus barbus. The sequence continues at coordinate 30,902,541 of NC_136755.1, read as the reverse complement.
TTTATACATTATTAACAACTCGTCCAGCGAACATTAAAATCTGTATACCTAAATTTAGTTTATCTTACTGCGTAGCCAACGATAAGACAAACAAAATAGTACTTTATCCAATTTGAGCAAGGTAACGCAAATCTTTGGCAAATAGTTTTAGACTTGAAAATCACACAGCACAAAACACCATTCTTTCAAGAGTATATATGCTAACTGTTATTCTATGATAATACATGAACTAAACTTATTTAAACACACATTCACAGTTCAGAGGTTATTGCGGTTTGAAGAAAGTTTAAGGTTCTAATGCTCGTTTTCCAAGAATTCTCTAAATTCAACCTGAGGAAGTCACAAGCAGGGAACTTTACTAGTCAGGGGTTACTACTAGCAAAACCTGTGCTCTAACCACTGACATGTCCACTGCCACATTTTGAATCATGTAATTTAATTATCAATAAACATGTACATCAAACACTTGTACATACCAGAGGAGTTTTGCATTGTAGCGAAACTCAAACATGAAAACTTTAAGTGCATCATGATATATGCTTTTGCCTCCGCTCATATTCTTCTTTGCTGATGAGGTGGCCTCTGTATTCCAGCAGGAAGTCTCCTTTATCAAACTCAACTCTCCCTAAACAACAACATCACTGAGAACAACATTTAACCAACCTGAGACATAGTTCAAGCAAAAAAAAATAATTCTGTCATCATTTACTAACCATCAAATGGTTAGCAATATCTTCTTTTGTGCCCAACAGAAGAAAGAAACGTATAGAGGTTTGAGACAACTTGAGGGAGACTAAATGATGACAAAATCTTCACTTTTGGGTGAACTATACCTTTAACTTGTCTCAATCAAAACATTTAACTCACCTTTAAAATCACAGATGAATCTGTCCTCAAGCCCATTTTTGTCTTTCTGTAGAAGTGAAAACTGTATGGCCTCCTCCATCGGCTTGAGCTTTCTCCTTCGCCTTCTCACTTCAGCCATCATTTGATGTGTCTGCTTTAATAATAATAATAATAATAATAATAACTATTGGATTCCATTTGACAATATTAAGTTTGTTTCTTTCAGCTTAAAAATGAATAATGACAGTTCTACTGGGACAGAATATGATGTATAGTATTTTGCCTGGTTATCTTTGTAAAAGTGCTTTGACAATCTATATTCTATAAATCACTATAGAAATAAAGGTGTCTTTACTTATTATGTGCAGTAAGTTTTCAGAAGTAATAAGTAATAATCTCCTTAAACCAAGCCGAACAGTAGTAATATTTAACAGAACTGGTATGTTAGGATACTGTACCAAAGACTATAGAATACCCCGTCACTACAGCTGCCGTTAGAAGTCCCGGTTGCTATAGAAACAGTCAGCGCTCTGAGACGCGCGCTCAGGACTGCGCATGCGCACTGGCTGATCTAGCCTGAGAAAAAAAAGTTTTTCGTACGCTATTTGAGCAAAAGAAACAACATTTATGACACAGTTGTTGTCCGATTTCATTGGTGATTTCAAATATGAAATTTAATCGTAAGCTTAGTGAACAGATTTGGAGAATTTGATGTTTCCCCATTCAAAGTGATAGGAGCTGCTCTTGAATGGCCGAGAGGCGTTTCAAAGATGGCCGCCGAGTGACAGGACTTGTCTTAAAGAGACTTTGACTGTACTGAGTGGAAGCCCCTCCCATTCACAGACTGTAGTCATGACAACACATTATTATGATGGCTAGACTGTTCTATTACAGTTACAGTTATACTGTAAACGAAAAGCTAAAACTGACAAGCATTGCTGATTCTCGTCCGACGTTACTGTTAATAGACTGACAATTAGAGTAAATACACTAGCGTCATTAGCATCACGCGCTAGATGCTTTCTAACTAACGAGCCATTTCTTAAAACGAGCCACAAAGAGCCTACAAGACACTCACGAACAAGCCAAACTGAGCCACAACCCAGATAGCAAGCACACTCGGGCCGATTCTGGCTGAAACGCGGCACTGTCGGCTCAGTCTCGACATCGGTGGAAAGATAATGGCCCAGAGCCACGCCGACTCTACAAAACATTTCTGGCTGACAGACGGCTTTTTCTATCTGGGCCGAACTCGGCTTAAAGCTGTTGTGAATAAATTAATTGAATTGAATGAATGAATGAGGCATTTATATAGCACTTTGTATATTGCTGTACACCCAAAGCGCTTTAAAATCATGTGGGGGGGGGGGGGGGGGGTCTCTCCTCAACCACCACCAGTGTGCAGCATCCACTTGGATGATGCGACGGCAGCCACAGCACAACGGCGCCAGTGCGCTCACCACACACCAGCTACAGGTGGAGAGGAGAGAGAGTCATAGAGCCAATCAAGTGTATGGGGATTACTAGGAGGCCATGATTGATAAGGGCCAGTAGAGGGAATTTGGCCAGGACACCGGGGTTACACCCCTACTCTTTACGAGAAGTGCCATGGGATTTTTAATGACCACAGAGAGTCAGGACCTCGGTTTAACGTCTCATCCGAAAGACGTTGCTTTTTGACAGTATAGTGTCCCCGTCACTATACCGGGGCGTTAGGACCCACACAGACCACAGGGTGAGCACCCCCTGCTGGCCTCACTAACACCTCTTCCAACAGCAACCTAGTTTACCCAGGAGGTCTCCCATCCAGGTACTGACCAGCTCAACCCTGCTTAGCTTCAGTGGGCAACCGGTCTTGGGCTGCAGGGTGATATGGCTGTGGTGTACGCGTGGCAGGTCCACACTCGATGTAGTTGTGTGTATCTACCTTCGGCCCGAGTAAGTTTAGTCTCCGGCGGGCCGCTGCTAGAATGAAGGAGATCAGCTGCCTGAGAGAAAGATCTGGCGGTTAATCCTGAGGAGACTTCGGCGGACACAGTTCTCAAGAGGAATACTTCAGCTGCAAAAAGTTAATTATTTAATGTTCAATCTCGTGTTGTTTGTTTTAAATGCCACGAAGAGTATAGTTTTTAGATGGTTTCTAATAGGAGGTTTGCGATGATAACATAGCGTCATAAAAATCGTTCGGTCCCGGATATATTGAGTGTTGATGAGTACAGGCCTAACTGTTAAGCTCGCTCTCTTTAGAAAAACTGTTTTTTTTTTAAATATAAAAAACTGATGAGCTGTATCCAGTGCACGATAATGTTAGCTAATTAAATTTTAATGAGTTAAATTCTATTTTGTTTGCTAGAATTCATTCGATTAGTCTTTTTCAACGAGTGATTGCTAGTGAATCATAGGAGTCGACTCCATTGCTGGCGCCTTAAATATCTATACGAGTGACTCTCTGATTTGATTCACTTAACCATTCAAATGAGTCATTTGTTTGTGAATCAAACTGAGCACGCTGTTGTAGCACCTGCTAAGACAATTTAATATGTGCAATCTGAATTTAATAATAATATTTATTTTGTGGTAACACTGCCGTGTGGGAAGCTCAGATGCAGAAAAAACACTATAGATATTGAGAGAAAGCCATAAAATGTAAGTGCATGATTTTTTGTTCTGAATGGAGGCCTAATCTGTCTGCTGCACTAGAGCAGGTTCATTTTTTAGAGTGAATGAAAACTTCTGAAGCGTATGCCATATGATGTGATTAAAATCATACTTATTTTACTGTGGTGGGGATTCTTATGAGCAAACAAACTTAAGTTTAATCTGAACACTTTATATCTGACTTTTTTTTTTTTTTACAGAAATTCTGAGCTGCTGCATGAACTTATGCATGAACATTCATCAAACATATGAGGTACGAATTCTGGGTCTGGTCCTAATGATTGTAAAAAAACTGTAATGCTTAAGATTTAATAATTACCTTACAATATATATTTATACATATATTTCAAGGCTGCAATTTGGAAAACGTTTCAATCTAATGCTGCTGAAATGGAGGTCAAGGGGACTATGAAGAGGTGGCTCCAGGCAGATCAGAAGTGCAGACTTCAGGAGGCAGACACACTCTGTGAGTTTAAATCTATAATTCAAATCCCTTAAAGGATTTTTATGCTGCACCAATTAGGGTAAGCAGCACTTCCCATAATATCTAATGTACTTGTTAATTTGTAAGAAGAATGACATCAATGCTTATTTGTCGCTTATACTGTCTCACCCTTATCCCTAGGCTACAGTAATCAGCTGATCCAGTCCATATCCAGACCAAACGGTGGACCTGCAACCAGGAGAAATGCTTTGTTTTATTAAAAAGCTGAGCTTTTATTAAAACATGAAAAAAACCTGAGTTTTAGTATGGTTTATTGTGCATGCAGATCATATTTTAAGTGGTTTAACTTAAATCAATGAGTTTATCAGACTGGTTTATTCTTTCTTTATACTTAGGATATGTAGAACATATCCGCGTTTGTGCATCAGTAGTGTCTGTTATGTGTGCTGTAGGTGCAAAACCTTTATCGTAGGCTAATCAGTATTAGTCAGTCGTAGGCTATCTTCCATAAAGGATCCGCGAATGAAACTGTGACTACAAACATTATTAACTTAAGTGAATGAAAGGCAATAATCAGTAATATGCATTCACAAAAATAACTTTTTATTTGAATGTTTCAATATGTGTTGAACCGGTTGAACAAATGACTTTGTGCCATGTTGCATCAATGAAACATTCGAATAGAGTTATTAAAAAATAAATGCGTAGTGACATCATTGCTTGATAACGTCAGGAGCCAATGTATCGGCTTTTTGAACCGGTTCAATGAGCTGAACTGTCTGAAAAGAACCAGTTCGCTGAAATTAATTGGACTTTGCATCACTAATTCGGTGAAGTGAAGTGGCTTTACGAAAAGAGCTAGAGCAGTGAACATTTCCACCATCAGGGCAATAATTAAGAATTTCCAATCAACAGAAAATGTTAGGGAACTGCTTGGAAGAGGACGTGTGTCTATATCGTCCTAATGCACGGTGAGGAGGAGAGTTTGAGTGGCTAAAGACTCTCCAGGACCACAGCTGGAGAATTACAGAAAATAGTTGAGTCTTGGGGTCAGAAACCTTTAAAAAAAAAATAGTCAAACAGCCCCTACATCAGCACATGTTGTTTGGGAGGGTTTCAAGAAAAATTCTCCTCACTTATCCAAAAACAAACTCCAGCATATTCATTTATCAGACACGACTGGAACTTCAAATGGGACTGGCTTCTATGGTCAGATGAAACTAAAAAAATTTGCTTTTTAGCAGCAAACGTGTAAAATGAAATATACTGCTGTATTTTTGATGTTGTGGGCCTATATTTCTGCAGGAGGTCCTGGACATCTTGTTTAGACACATGGCATCATGAATTATATCAAATACCAACAGATAAAAAATCAATAAGTGACTGACTCTGTTAGAAATCTTATAATGGGCCGTGTTTGGATCCTCCAACCGGACAATAATCCAAACACAAACCTCAAAAACAACCCAAATTGGGTCACTGAGCACAAAACCAAGCTTCTGCTGGCCATTCCAGTCTTCTGACCTGAACCCTGTAGAAAATGAGTGAGGTGGACTGAAGAGAAGAAGCACCGTCATGAAGCTGGGAATCTAAAGGATCTGGAGTGATTCTGGATGAAGGAATGGTCTCTGATCTCTTGTCAGGTGTTCTCTAACCTCATCAGGCATTATAGGAGAAGATTTAGAGCTGTTAAACTGACAAATGGAGGTTTCAAAAAGTATTGAATAAAAGGGTGCTGTTAATTGTGTCCAATGTGTATTAGAGAAAAACATTTATTTCATAATGATATTTCCCCCCATTTTAAATTCTTATTATCCAATGAAAGGTTAGATTTTTGTGAATTTTTAAAATAAAAGATGAAAAGGATTAACCATGCAGATTAATTTTCACAGCCTTCTTTGATCATATTTACCAAGGGTTCCACTAATTCTGACCACGACTGTATACATCATGGAATGAAGAAAAGATTATCTGCCATGTCATTATGATTTTCTGGAAATATGGGCCAAGAGGCCATGTATTCCCTGGAATAAATTTGAAACTGAAACTGAATATATTGTAAGAAATATAATATAAATATGAATTATATCATTTTGTCAAATTTGCCGTAATAAATTAAACGGCAATTCTGTCTGTCTCATCCTTTTTCTGAAGTTACCAGATCCAGATCAGATGGAGGACCTGAACTTAATAGGAATGCCCATTTTTTCTAAAAGCAAAAAAACAAAAACAAAACAAAAAAGGCAGCAAATGCATTGGATATGTTACGCTTTACCACAACATTGAATCACTCTAAAACACTGAAAAAAGGGTGAAGTAAGGAGTAATAGAGTTTGTCCCAAAGAGTATTCTACTTCCTGAGAGTCATGTGATTAGAGGAAGAGGGGGACACAACATATTTTAAAGACCTTAAACATTAAAAATACATGAATGACAAAATGTTATATAACAATATTATAAATAAGAATACTGAACAATTTGAAATTTGTTTGATTTTTATGACTTGTATTTGTGGCTGAAGTTATGCAAGCTTACTTGGGGACATGGCAGTTTAGCCTACTTGCACTAAAATCAGAGTAATTACATCTAATTAATTAATTTTGGGCACTATTTCTTGTGTTCTATGTAAGATGAGCATTTAGAAACGTATTAGCCCATTTTTGCACAAAATATATGTCATGGGGACTCAAATGGCACCGAATGCTACACTCTTAAAAATGTTGGGTTAGAAATAACCCAATTATAACCCAACCGCTGGATCAATATTGCACCAGACCAACAGTAGTTATTTTGACCCAGCAAGATGGGTTGGTCATATTTAACCCAACAGATGAGTTAAATATTCTAACCAAATGCTGGGTAAAATTAATTACAATTATGGGTTGATTTAACTACATATTAGTTATATAGTGTACCCAAATGCTGGGTCAAATTAATTACAATTATGGGTTGATTTAACTACATATTAGTTATATAGTGTACCCAAGTGCTGGGTCAAATTAATTACAATTATGGGTTGATTTAACTAAATATTAGTTATATAGTGTACCCAAGTGCTGGGTCAAATTAATTACAATTATGAGTTGATTTAACTACATATTAGTTATATAGTGTACCCAAGTGCTGGGTCAAATTAATTACAATTATGGGTTGATTTAACTACATATTATGCTGGGTAAAATGAACCCATATGCTAGATTAAGTCTAACACATTACAGTACAATTTAGAAAATAAATTGCAATTGACTACCCATTTAAAACTGTTAAACTACAAACCTAGAACAGAATACATGCGAGATTTAGGCATATATTATGCAATAAACACAAACAATACAAAAACAAAACAACAATGGAATCTTTGAAAAATGTTATTACATTATTGTTATTATTTTATTACATTTTATTATTATTAATATTATTATTACTAAATCGACAATATACTGGAACTAGTGCAGTTCCTAACAATATACTTGAACGGGTGCAGTTCACTCAAGTTGGAACACATCCAGAGCAAAACAACAATTGATTAGGCCAACACTCGACAGGCTAACACTCAGCAGCTCTATATTGAACAAATTAAAATTCCTAAAAGCTGCTATTAAGCTACTTGCAAGCAAGTATTCTTGTTTTGAAAAATGTAACTATTTTTGACTCCCCTCCTGGAATTTCATAGATTTCATTTTGCACGAATTTCCACACATGCTCGCATTGTTTTGGGTATTCAACGTCAAAGACAAAAAATGCCTTAAAACAGACATCAATGGCCTGAAGCAGTGTTTCTTGCTCCAGGGCCTGTCCAGATATTATTACAAATGTCTGAGATGCACTCCGGTCATTACCCAGCATCAGGACGTGGGGGTATGGCTTGGACGCCTTAGCCTCATGGAGGTACTCGACCATGTTTATTCCAGGCTAAAAAATAAAATACAAGAGAGTGAGATATACAAGAGTGCAAGTAAGGACCAAATGTCTGCCAACAACTATAGTAAAAAAATGTAACTGTAATAGTCTACATTTCATTGCATAACGAAATATTCCAAACTAGGGGTGTAACGGTTCACAAAATTCACGGTTCGGTTCAATACACTTGTGTCACGGTTCGGTACGTTTTCCATACGGCAAAAATAAATAAATGCCAGAGAAATTTCCTTGAATTAATTTTTAATTAAGGCTTTTTTTTATTAGGCTATTATTTTATTTAATGAAACTAACATCATAAAGTATGATTTTTTATTTATTTTTTTGTTGCTTGTTTTACTGAGCAATAAATGGAGCTATACTTGACTCTTCTTATGAGCATATAAAACAAAACAGCTCCTTGGACAAAATGAAATGTAATATTGTAGTAGTAGTAGTTATAAACAAAGGTTTATTTTAGTTCAGATTAACATTTGAGGGCAGCAATTGTATTCATAATGTCAAAATAAAACCGACGTAATGTTACTTGAAAGCATTATAGCCCACTATTTCTGACAAACTTCCATACCTTGCAGTTAGTGTTACTACAGTAAATCCATGGTGAATGTTGCTGATCTGTGGACACTGGCCAATTCATTCATGGCACGATGTTTCTTCCTGGTTTCCACGTCAGTGCTGTTTGATCCGTTAATAACAGAGAAATGTGCATGTTTCTCACTAGATCTCGCAGCGATGTTATTACTTCAGTGGCGAATTCAAAAAGCATTTGAAATTCAAATGCTTTCTTTACTGGTCTGGATCTCTTAGCGCTGTGTGGTGTTCGCGCATAGGTCAAAAATTCCCGCTTCACAGGTCAAAACTGATAAACGGTCCACACAAACACAATAAGAGTAGCTCAGTTTCATTCCTTACATTGCATTTGCCAGTTGATGTGGTCGCGGCAGCCTCTATGAGCGCGCTTGCCACCCGCGACACGCCTTCATGTGAAATAACGAAATTTTGGTCGGCAAAAAAAATGGTCCAACGAACCGTTCAGTACGTAATGCGTACCGAAAACCGAACCGAATGCCTCATACCGAACGGTTCGATACGAATACGCGTATCGTTACACCCCTATTCCAAACCTTTTTTGATCAAGTGTTAGAGCATATAGCTCACATTACAGAAAATAAATGAAGGATTCAGACCTCAAATGACTTAAAAAGCCATAAATTGATTGATGATCTATCATTTAAATAAACATTCTCAGAAAATGCGTGCAGTATTTCCAAATACTGTCTGGCTATATTTGAGGCCTGTCCCCAAAAGTATACTAAAACCTGAATATGCATGTGTGCGTGCAGTCTTGAGCTCAGATATGTTGATAAAATGAATAAAGTTTCCTCTTCAGAAACTTGTGCTTCGAGGACTCACAGCCTTATGATCGATGAAGGCCAAGCTGCATTCACGATTGGTGTAGCGTACCACTTTCACACCGCGGCCACGGCCAACTTTGTATGTTGTAGGGGGGAGTAATCCTGGCAGCTGCCTCAGGGCGAGTTCCCCAACGCCATCTGTAGGAAGACATAGGTGTCAATACGATGTGAAATAGCATACCTTTGATTTCACAATACCCGCAATTTCATCGCATAAATATCCCACATATTACATAGCATTCCCTGCATTTACAAGATCTGCTGACAATATATTACCTGGTGTTAAACCATGCAGGGGCAATGTTAGCTTCCCCTCCTGTTTTGCCAGGTACAGGACCTTCTCTGCATAAATGGGTAGCCAAGTTTCAAAAAGCTTGGATGCAGCATCCCCATGTAGGACAAGAAAGTCCTGTGCAATCTATAAAATGAAATAACATTTTTAAATTCCAATTCAATGTGGCACACTAATAAAACGATATAAACAATGTATCCTCATATGTAAGATCATTTTCCCCTATACCTACCATGCCTTTGGTCATTAGGCAAGGGAACTCTTCAAGGATTTGATCAATAGTCCAACTGTTGTCTCTGATCCACTTTGCCCTGTAGACTGCCGTGTTTTCCATATAGGTCTCTATCTGGCTGAGGGGCTGAGAATTGTTTCTCAACCATTCTTTTAACTGTGACGCACGTTCGTCTGATATAGTACATTCTGTAAAGAACAACAAAGTTGTCAGTCACTATGGATATATGGAAATATGGATGTTTTGCTTCATCAAATCATTTTTTTAATTTAATAATTACCTGGTATGAGAGGCCTTGCAAGAGCAGCATCATCTGGCGTTTGTGGTGATGTCATCTGTGCCATGCTCCGCGACCTGCTGGTTGATCTCAGCCGCTTCCTGATGTTCCGCAGCCTTTCCTCTTGGAATCCAGTGGCTGGCCGGTGGCTCCGTCCTGGGGTGTACCATATTTCCTGCCAAGAAATCGAAATCTTTAATGAATAGAGATGAGGCACGTTTTACTGACAGCATGTGCTACGGTTAGAACAGGGTTTGTCTGTACGTCTGTCTGTCCCCAGAGAAGTAGATCAATTATTGTTCCTGCTGCTTAGTGCATAACAGCGGGCATCAAACAGCACAGAAATGTTTCAAGGAGGAGTGAGCTGTATTTTGTCTGTTAACTGACTGTTTTAGCTTTTACGTTGAATGTATGCTTCTCCACGCTCCGTTGCCAAAAACAACAGTGCGTCGAGGTTGTAACTTCCAGCCAAATTTAGCCAAAATTAAAGCCTCAAATTCCAAATTATTTATTTACAACTTTTCAAAAGGACCTGCGGGACAATAATTTTCACATGTACGAACCCTAGTGTCTATTCTTTGGTGATGATTCGCCAGAAACAGGAGATCTAAATTGGAGATCTAGCAAAAACAGAAGGGGGAATGTTGTAGAGCCCTCGGCTGACTCTTAGATTGCAACTAAAAAAAAAAAAAAGAAAAAATCAAACTGAATCAGTTTGAGGATCATGACAACCCAAATAAATATCTCAATGACATTTTTCAAAAAACACTCACGCTGCCACTGCTTGATGAGTCTTTCAAACAGGCAAATGACTGAACCAAACCCAATGCCAGTGCCTTTTTGGTTTCTGATGTAGGACTGTAAAACAGAAAAAGCTTTTTTAATTTAAGTAAAATGAAAGTACACGTTGTACTTGTTATTTATGTTGAAACATGTTAATTCAATTTCAAAATAGGAATGTTGGCGTATTTAACAGGAACCCTATTCTATATATAAAAAAATAAATAAATTACTTCTCTCCAAACTTCTCAATGAGGTACGACACCAAGATACGGACGAGGAGACGTCTCTGACTAGTTGTGATGACATTATCTTCATCAAGGCTCTCAACAATTTCCTTGCCATCATGTAAGCCTGTAAGAATCTGCCGGACATCCTGAGAAAATTTACACAAGAGACAACATTGCAGATCTCTTACTTTATGAAGTGAATGATGATGCGAATTCAAATCGATATCACCATTATTTCAAACCTTTGCCTTGATTTCAAATAATGAACAGTTAGCTCACATCGTATCACAATGCGTTTCACTCTTTTCAAGCACCACTATTGTACAGCAAAATATAACAGTGTTTAAGGTGTTAATCAAATGAATTTAGCTGATAAGAAAATTACTAGTTTTTATCCAGGTGGATTTGCTAATTTAAGAAAAAAAAAAGCATCTTGATCAATCAACATACACAAGATACATTCAATTTTGTTTCTAAATTTTGGCTTTGATTAATTGCCCAGCCTACTGTTGATTAAACAAAGTGACACCCAAGTCTTAAAGTGGAACTTACAAACTGTGGAATGATGTGTATTGTCTGTATCAGCTGATTTACTGGTACCACAGCTGCTGCTTGATCCTCCATGGGGTTTGGAGGAGTGGCAGTTGGTGTGACATCAGAGATTGTAGGTGGGATAGAAGGGACAACAGCAGGTTCAACCTATGAAGAAAATCCAGTTCAATATAATAAACAGTGGCAGCCACCTAGAATACATCAGTAATGTAAACAAGGTGACAGATGGGGTGGGGGATCAAGATGTAAAACTGCATTTTTTTTTACCACATCAAAAGACTGCATACAGTATGCATGGTGTGACGTGTACTGGCTGGCATTCTCACAGAATGTATACTGTAGTGAACTGGTTGGTAAATGAGGTTAACCTCTTGCCCCTCTTGGTGTTGCGGTTAGGAAGCATGCATTGGGACCAGGGTTCGAGACCAGTGGGGTGCACTCCCCACTATTTGATACCATTTATTTTGAAAAAGAGTGCACATGGTTTCAGACACAAAACTGCTCAAATTTATCACCCAACTGCCGTGTTTTTAGTTGTAAAAGGTGACGTTTCCTTTCTTGGACCATGCAGGTGTCTTTAAAAAGGTGACTTCTAAAACATAAATGTGGCAGTGACTAAGAATGTATATGGAGCAGATAGACATTAAGTGATTAAACCAAAAAATACTTACAGTACAACTTATAACACCCCAGTAGTCATTTCAAGAACATCCCAGTAGTTTGGTAACGTCATCCCATCCCAGAAGTAGTTCCAGTAGTTCTTCCCATCCCATTAGTCCAATACTGATCATCCTCAAGCAATGGACACTTTACGCAGCATGTATGGCTAAAAACTAAACTAATATGGCGGACAATGTCAAGCTATGCATTTTAAACATCTATAAACTAGTCAATACTATTTACAAGTGTCATACACACACACCTGGTGGCAGTCCGCTGATTATCTAAAAAAGTCTATAGCGCAGGGAAATGTATAAACTATCATCATCCTCTCTGTGCGACTTAACAGCATGGATGGGATGGTAATCAAGCAGCTCTCTCACATCTACAGCTGCCAAAACTTGAGTGGGAATCACACTGTACGCAAATAAATGCTTATCAAACCACTGTGTTTCCCACTTCTTTACAACAAGTGTTATTGTTGGTGTATGTGATGTTTGCTCCAGTAGTAAAACTGATTGTATAACACCAAACTGAGGCTCTCCATATGGATCATAAGACAGGAATACGGTCATGCCTGCTCTATATTGAGTTCCCTTAAACGTTACCCAGGCTGGGACATACAATTCACTAAAAAGGGGAATACCTTCTAGACCACTTTGGATCTCTTTAAATCCCTCAATGTTGGCCAGAAATGTAGTGTACCCTGGACCAACTTCTGTATTGTGGCACAACACATTTCCACACAGGAAACTGTAGCACTGCATCATCTGATGGCGAAATGCCATGGTTTTACAAATGTTTTTAAAGTTACCAGTTACATGGCTAACCTGTTTGAAAAATGCATGTCGAGCTTCAAATCTCATCGCCCAGAACTGCCTCAACGGTCCGAGTTTTTGAATGACTCCTGGGTAATGTAGCATGAAGTGGTGTTTTGGCCATAAATGTAGGTGAGGATAGAGCTCCAGGAAGAGAGAGTGATGCTCTTCAATTATTTTGCTTAGATACAGTGTTGCTGCTACAGTAAGTGAAGGAGAAAAGATGAACTCCATGCACAAGAGTAGGAGGAGTAGAAGTTCCCAATGCTTGTTATCCATAGGGATAAGGTCACCTATCATTGTCGGCAATAACCTAAGTAGGCACCACATTTGAGATGCCGACTGCCGCATGGTGGCTTCAGGGTTTCTGAGATTGCTTATGACAGTAGGTTTGTTACCCTTATCACAAAATCCATAGTCAAAGCTTGTTATTCTGTAATTGAGCTTTTCTAGTGTGAGATACTTTTGCTCAATTAGTGAATTCAACACAAGTTTGACTTCATAGGGCCCCACCCCTTCCAGTACATCATGCATGATGTCGACTGCCACATTGTCTGATACATGATAAAAAGACAAGTTGTTCAAGACACTGTCTCTTTTCAGGCCTGTCTGGGAGGAGTCAGCTGTACGCAAATCTGCCTCATAACTATTGCAATCACGCAACAAAGTAGGATCTTCCAGCGTCAGAGACCTCACACCCCTTTTATCTGCTTGGCAGAAACGACACACATAGTTTCCACTGAAGCTTTCAATGTAGCCAAGAACGGCATGCAAGCCTAAATTGTCTCCAACTACCTGGACCACCGTGAACTTGACAACACCTTGATAGTTGGGGGTATTAACAAAGATGCCATCACTCTCTAGACATCTGATCTCTTCCACGATAGGGCGCAGGATTGCATCAAGGCCATAGGTCACTACGTCATCAGATTTGTACACTGCTAAAAGGAACTGTGACTGCAAACTTGATAGCAGGTCTGGTGGCAAGATCTTCAAGATGAAATAAATAAGTCCTAACTTGTGAATCCCAGTCTTAGAACCAAGCGGATTTACTACCTCACAGTCATCTTGGTAAATCACAAGTGGGATTGAAACCTCATTCTGGAACAATGGATGCGTTTTACAAAATTCCCCATCAAAAACATCCTGAATTGCATCACTATCTCTACGCTGCCAATCCAGCATGGCCTGTAAAATCCCAGGAATTTTGGTCAAAAGGCTCTTTAACGGAATACGGTGGTATGAATCAGGAACTGCAACTTGTCGGACAATGCCAGTGGCAGAAGCCATTGGCTGAACATATGAAACCCCAGACAGAAGCTCCTCAACTGGCTGAATGAAGTTTCCAGATTTAGCAAAATACTGCATCCATTTATAATCTGTCTCCAATCCTTTGAAAGGCTCAGCTGCTTCTGTGAACTCCACCTCAAGATCTTCTACCTCTAGGCTTTGATCAAGACCAAACTGACGAAATAAAGACATAGTCTTTGATTGCAGTCTGCTGACAATATTGCTAATTAAACTGGAAGTATGCTGAACCACAAAGTTTAAGTTTGAGTATGTCATAGAAGATTTGGATTTAAGGTGGGCTAAAAAGAGGGCCACCCGATTGGTAATACCCTCTGGCTCTAATTCATCCCAATCCTCCTCAACTTCCTCATCTCCCTGTGCTGGCTCCATTTCCGCATTCCGCATTTCAACATTCTGTACATCAACAGGTGGGGCTTCAAAGGGGTCATCAAGAGTATTTCCTACTTTATGCTCCTTTTCCAAGTGTCTTTTTAAAGACCACATGTAAGAAAATGTCCTACCACAACCACTTTCACTACACTGGAAATGTGTTGATGCTGAGTTTACATGGTGTACTGCACGTAAGTGCATAAAAAGACTCTTGATACCCCCTGAAATTAGCCTTTTGCACTTAAAGCAAGTATAACCCATCTTCCCAAAGAAACTATTAAATACTCAGAAATATTAACAGTGTGTGTTGAGCAGAAGAATTGAGCCTATCATGTCATTGATCTTACAAGTTCTCTAAATTTTTTGAGGAACTTCAGCCGAGGGCCAGCTCTTGGGATCAACTGGATGATGGTAGCCTCATCTAAAAGATTAAAACTGTCCTCATCAATCCCCTCCTCTGAAAGATATAGAAAACACAGACATATTTGTTTTTTACAACAAAACTCATCTTTGAGTACAAAAAAATGTATGGGTAATTAAATGGAAGATAAAGAAATAAACATGCATATTCCATCATTTGTTATTAGGGGTGTAACGGTACGCGTATTCATATTCATACAGTGTACGCACACGCTGTATGGTTGCTGCCACTGAGTTATAGTCGGGGAGGTGCTCATAACGTGCTCGGCTCGGCTCGTAATTCCTCTCACACGCTGTGAGCCGCGACCATGCGAGCATCACCGATTCCACTCGATTTCTCCCGAGTGAAAAAATCATCTGCGAGCTCGTAAAAACAGCAAAAATCTCACCGTGTACGCCCGCCTTTAAGTGAGCAAGAGTGAGTGTGCGCGAGTAAAGCCGGGCTCACACTGTGCGATTTTTAATAGTCTTTTGCGATTGTTGCTTGTCACACTGTACGAACATGATCCCCATGTCAGACTGTAGGATCTCAGTTGTCTTAATGTCAGACTGTACGACAGTCAAGACGCGATAAAAACGGACGTACTCAAGAAGACTTGTCCGGAGTTTTACGTCATCAATACGTGACCCGCGTTCTCTCGCTATAATGGTAGCTAGCAAACAACAGCAACGTGTAGCATTAGTTTTATTAATTACATGCCTTGATGTTAAAAAAAAACAAACAACGAAAAAGACGACGTGTGTGGAGCAAGTCATGGCTGGTCTGTCAGTTGCCAGTCTGTCAAATTGTTTATGACAAAGGTGTCCATTGATCTGAAACAAACAAAAAAAGAGCTTAAGCAAAAATACAAGTTCTATTGCATTACCTATTCATATGTCACCATGCAAAAGCAATGCAGACTATAACAGCAGAATATAATCCAATTTGAATACCAGCTAGGCCTATTTTATTTAGCATCACAAAATCCTTCTCTTTTTACAATTCATATGACAAATTGTATACATGTAAATTCTAAATTGTCTATGTTCTTACTGCACAATAATATTTGTGGCTGCTCACAGCATAGCTTTCAGAGCACATAAATATATTATATATTTCTTAATGTCACAGGCCCCGCGCAGAAGGCAAAATAGACAGATAAGACTGACAGTTCTGCAAAATAAGTGCATCCGATCTTTATATGTAATAGATCACTTAATAAACCAAACACAAATTTGAAGTAAACTCATAATGAACACTATAATCTTAACTGGAATCAATTTGAATCGAATTACCGTAAACGCATTTCACAATTACCTCGTGTTACAGCGTTCACAAAATGGAGGACAGTCTGCATTATGTGCATATCAACATATTCACAAACGTCATTTCCCGAATTATCTGCGGTATGAACATATACATTAACTCAAGATGGCGCCGAGTATGGCTGCTGTGGTGTGGAACGCTCCCGTACTTTTGTTGTTTTTGTTTGTTTGTTCTGTGTTTAGTCATTCTCTTACTGTCAGTTTTACCAGAGACGAACTACTGGACATAAGGCAACACACACCGGACAATTTTTTTCCGGTTTTTGATTATTCAGACGCTTTGTTGGATGTTTTGGTCGGAGGGGCAGCGGTCCTAGTCAAACGCGCGCTCAGACGGAAAAGAGGGAAGCGCGCCGGCGCGCTGGTTAAACTCCGCGAACGCGGCTTCCGAACTGCGCTCCCAAGCATTCATCTAGCGAATCTCCGATCCCTTCCTAACAAAATGGATGAACTACTTCTCCTCACCCACACAAATAAGGACTTTACAAACTCTGCTGCATTGTGCTTCACTGAAACCTGGCTGAGTGAAAACATCCCGGATAACATGCTTCATTTTGCCGGGATATCAGCTGTTCAGATCAGACCGCATCACGGAGCTAACGGGGAAAACGAGAGGTGGTGGACTATGTTTCTACATAAATGAAGGTTGGTGTTCAGATGTAACAACTCTGAAGAAGATGTGTTCTCCTAATTTGGAGGCCTTCTTCATAAACTGTAAGCCGTTCTATTCACCCCGAGAGTTTTCCTCCTTCATTCTCGTGAATATGTACGTGCCTCCGGACGCGTGCGTGAGCGCCGCGATGCAACAGCTGGCTGAACAAATATCTGAAACAGAGCAAAGGTACCCGGACTCTTTTTTAATCATTCTTGGAGATTTTAATAAAGCAAATCTCTCCCGCGAACTGCCAAAATACAGACAGCATGTTACATGTCCCACCAGAGACAGTAATATATTGGATCATTGTTACACAATAATTAAAGATGCATATCACTCTGTCCCACGGGCAGCTCTGGGGCTCTCTGATCACTGTTTGGTTCATCTCATACCAACCTATAGGCAAAAACTCAAATCTTCTAAGCCTGTATTAAGAACTGTTAAGAGATGGACTAATGAAGCAGAGCAAGATTTAAAAGCTTGTTTTGACCTCACTGATTGGAGTGTTTTTGAAGCCGCTGCCACCGATCTGGATGAACTCGCAGAGACTGTAACATCATATATCAGTTTCTGTGAGGATATATGCATCCCCACCAGGACATTCTTATCATTCAATAATGATAAACCGTGGTTTACTGGGAAACTCAAACAGCTTCGTCAGGCCAAAGAGGACGCTTACAGAAGTGGGGATAAAATCTTGTATAACCAGGCCAGGAACAGACTAACAAAGGAGATCAGAGTGGCTAAAAAGAACTACTCTGAGAAGTTGAAAAAAGAACTTTCAGCCAACGATCCGGCGTCGGTATGGACTGGTCTGAGGAACATCACCATGTACAAGACACCGCCCCCACAGTCTGTGGAGAATCAACAACTGGCTGACGATCTCAATGTGTTTTACTACAGATTTGAAAAGGCCAGACTGACACCCAGCACCCGCTCTGATCTGCACTTCACACATTCACCTTCCCCCCCTGCAACCCCCCTTACTCCCTCCCCCACCATTCTACCTGCGTTTAAAGTCTGTGTAGAGGATGTGAACCGGGTCTTCAGAAAACAGAAATCTAGGAAAGCTTCAGGACCAGACGGTATGGATTATGGACTTTCTGACCAACAGACCTCAGCATGTTAGGTCAGGCCTCACCTGCTCCACCACCATCACACTCAACACCGGCGTACCACAGGGCTGTGTGCTGAGCCCATTTCTCTACTCCCTCTACACCCATGACTGCAGGCCTGTGCATGGATCCAACTCCATCATCAAGTTTGCTGACGACACCACAGTGATTGGCCTCATCAGAGACAACGATGAGACTGCCTACAGGGAGGAGGTACAGCACCTGGCTGCATGGTGTGCTGACAATAGCCTGCTCCTCAACACCAGCAAGACAAAGGAACTCATTGTGGACTTCAGGAAGAAGAAAAGTGGAACGCATGACCCCATCCACATTAACGGGATGGTTGTTGAACGTGTCTCCAGATTCAAGTTCCTGGGAACCCACATCTCGGAGGACCTGACCTGGACCACCAACACATCCAGCCTAGTCAAGAAGGCTCACCAACGCCTCTTCTTCCTTAGGACACTGAAGAAGAACCACCTGTCTCCAATCATCCAGCGGAACTTCTACCGGTGTGCAATTGAAAGCATCCTGACCAACTGCATCACAGTCTGGTATGGGAACTGCTCAGCTGCTGACCGCAAGGCACTACAGAGGGTGGTGAAAACCGCCCAACGCATCACAGGGACACCACTCCCTGCCATTGAGGACGTCCAGAGAAAACGCTGTTTACGTCGAGCTCGCGGCATTCTTAAGGACTCCTCTCACCCTGACCATAGACTGTTTAACTTACTGCCCTCTGGGAGGCGCTTCAGGAGCCTCCGAACAAGGACAAGCAGACTCAGGAACAGCTTTTTCCCTACAGCTGTTTCCCTACTAAACTCTGCCCAATGATACCCCCCTCACACACCACTACAAACTCTTCACCCCTCCCCATCATTAATCGATTAAAAAAACAAAACAAAAAACAACCAATCTACACTGAGTACTATGTACTGTAAATTTTTATTTCTATGCACTTTCAATGTTCATTGCACTAGTGTTTATATATCTGTAGGATATCAGAGACTGAATCAGACAATTTTAAGATGCATTAGGACACTGAAACCTGAGGAGCTGGAATGCAGAGAGGCCTTAAGGAACAGGACGTCATAAATCTAGTTGGAAGCAAGCAAATCCCAACTAGCAAGCCTCTGTCACCAAACAACTTACAACACTGAGGACAAAGAAACACTTATTGATAATTCCAATTCAAGAAGGAGACTGTCAAATTTGTTGCAAGTAATCAAGACTGATGTTCACATGTAAACCTGTGATAGAAATTCATTAGCTACAGACTCTTTCGGGCGTGTCTCCACACATAAAAGACCGTCCAAACCAACATTCCTTCGTTCTCCTTAGAACTATACAAAGACTTTATTTTTCATATGCACATAAAATCATCCTAAAAGGACATTTTTATGCAGAACCCCACATATGATTTTAATATCCTTGTTTTAATCACTCATTGTGTATGTCTTGCTTTTAATCATTATTGAATAGCTCGAGCCTTAAAGATAAATATTGCATATTTAGTATGTATGAGCTCGAAAATGCATGCTGTGAATGTTTCTTCCAATCAATTCTTTGTCAAAGGCATCATAGTCTTATTATGAAATCATGTTCAGAAAGGTATGCTTTGCCAAGGCCTGTAGAGTTTGGACCATGTGACTGATAACAAGCTGATTTATGATGTGAAGAACACACCCTAGCTAAGCAAGGACCGTATCTGGTTGGTCGGGACGTCCAGATGGGACGGTCCAGAAGCTGAGTTTAAAACCTCAGGACATCGTAAAATACTCTCTCTGTTACATCACTCTTATCTCTTACTTTTTACGCTCTCTCTGACTCTCGTCCCTCTCACCGCGTGCTCTGGCCTCATCTGCCAGAATGAGAAGGAAAACCACTTAGTCTCGTTACATCATTTTATTTTATTATTTTACGTTGGTTTTCTTTTCTTTCCGTGGAGTTTCGTGTTCTAATGTAAGTTTGCTACAAAGTCCAGTTCCGACCCGTTTCAAACTTCAACCAGAAAGAACTCCGCATCCTCAGCCAACGCCCAAGAGACATCACTTCAAAGACTACTGAACTTCCAGCCAATCAGACACTTCGGGAAACCCCCTGTCTGCAACGAGGACACAACCCCGTTACACAGGCGAAGCAAGCAACACACACCTCCAGATTCTAACAGGTTCTAATTGGTGTATTTAATATAAATTTTAGCCTCATTGAGAAACTCAAAGCGAGGGTTAAATAAGTGATTGATGGTTGTTCAGGTCTATGCAATAGAACATATTGCTGTGAACTTGGGATTTCACATTTCCATTCTCTTAAACTCATCCTTTCCTCACTCTCTCTCTTTCTGCAACGTGTGAATGTGTGAATGCTTGTGTTCATGTGTTAGATTAGTTTATGTCTTAGGTTTATATAAATAAAATCTGATTTATATTTTAAAAGAGAAGTATCTTGTGTTTTCTGCTCACAAGTTAATGCCTTAATCTGTCGATTTCGTTACTGTGCTATTTAATAGTGTTTTCACTATATTTTGGATTTTAATATCCAGTACAGAGTTTGTCATACGGCTCGTTCAGTGAATCGCCGTAACACTGATTCTGTTCAAATCCCTATAAAATCATAAATGATTCCCTTTGAGCTAAATTAAACTATATTAATATTAATGTAATAAAACCCCTACATTTTTTTATTGGTGGAGGTTAATATTATATGTAATAACCTTACATATCTTAATTTATAGCTTATTAATATCCATCTGTAATTATTTTCATAGTTTTTGCTCATAGTGTACATACATTTACTGCACAACCCATCTGTATAGTATGTTCATATCACCCATCTGTATATCATACTGATAGTATTTAAAAACTTGTAAATTATGTCCATAGTACTACTGCCTTATCTGTATATTTCTGTACATATGTAACATATTGTAGGCACTGTATATCCTGTACCTCTGCTTATTGCACTTCTGGTTAGATGCTAACTGCATTTCGTTGCCTTGTACCTTACATGTGCAATGACAATAAAGTTGAATCTATCTAAAAATCTATCTGAATCTATCTATCTATTTCACCTGCCTGTCTAAAAGTCTGTGCTGACCAATTGGCCCCCATCTTTACACAAATCTTCAACAGATCTCTGGAGCTGTGTGAAGTTCCCTGCTGCTTCAAACGCTCCACCATCATTCCCGTCCCCAAAAAGCCCAAAATCATTGGACTTAATGACTACAGACCTGTCGCACTCACGTCTGTGGTCATGAAGTCACTTGAGAGACTGGTCCTGGCCTACCTGAAGGACATCACTAGACCCTTGCTGGATCCTCTTCAGTTTGCCTATAGAGCAAACAGGTCTGTGGATGACGCTGTCAATATGGGACTGCATTACATCCTGCAACACCTCGACAAACCTGGGAATTATGCAAGGATCTTATTTGTGGACTTCAGCTCGGCCTTCAATACCATCATACCTGACCTTCTCTCAGACAAACTGAGACAGCTCTCTGTGCCCTCCTCCATCTGTCAGTGGATCACCAGCTTCCTGACAGACAGGCAGCAGCTAGTGAGGCTGGGCAAACTCACATCCAGGACTCTCACCATCAGCACTGGCGCCCCTCAGGGTTGCGTTCTCTCCCCACTGCTCTTCTCTCTCTACACGAATGACTGCACATCAAAGGACCCCTCTGTCAAGCTCCTGAAGTTTGCGGACGACACTACAGTCATAGGCCTCATCAAGGACGGTGACGAGTCTGCTTACAGACAGGAGGTTAAGCAGCTGGCTGTCTGGTGCAGTCTTAACAACCTGGAGCTGAACACGCTCAAAACTGATGATAGTGGACTTCAGGAGAAACCCCCCTGCTCTCCCCCCACTCACCATCATGAACAGCACTGTGACTTCAGTAGAGTCATTCAGATTCCTGGGCACCACCATCTCCCAGGACCTGAAGTGGGACAATCACATTGACTCTATTGCGAAAAAGGCCCAGCAGAGGCTGTATTTCCTCCGCCAGCTAAGGAAGTTCAACCTGCCTCAGGAGCTGCTGAAACAGTTCTACTCTGCAATCATCGAGTCTGTCCTATGTTCTTCTATAACTGTTTGGTTTGGTTCAGCTACCAAAACAGACATCAGAAGACTACAACGGACAGTTAGGACTGCTGAGAGGATTATCGGTGCCCCTCTGCCCAGCCTCCAAGAACTTTACACCTCCAGAGTGAGGAAAAGGGCTAAGAAAGTCACTCTGGACCCCTCACACCCAGCACACTCTCTCTTTGTACTGTTGATCACTGAGCACCAGAACAGCCAGACACAAGAACAGTTTTTTCCCCCAGGCCGTATCCCACCTGAACAACACATAACACACCCCGGTACTGTACATCTGTAAATAACCCATCAAACCTTCATCTGTACATAGGACACATGCATGTTCACAGTTCTGTCTATGGTCATGTCTCTTTTCTGTATATTTTTATTTTTATTACTATTGTTATCCTTAATTATTGTATATTCTCTTCATTAGTGTTCTTTATCACCTTAATTATATGTTGTCTGCACTATGTTTGTACTTTCTGTACTGGAAGCTCATAACACCAAGACAAATTCCTTGTGTGTGCAAACACTCTTGGCAATAAAGCTCTTTCTGATTCTGATTCTGATTTGCATTACAGATCTCGTGTGCATATTATCAAGTTGTAACAATAATACCTGCAAAATAACAGGAAAAAATTGATGCGGAAATATCCGTGTCACGTCGCACCAAACGCTCAGCAGATGTAATGGCGCGCAAGTGCATATAAGTTCCTAATTTGAGAGTCTTCTTTTAGAGTTTTTTGGCGGTAACTTGGCACACAATGATATGGTGCATTGCCACCAACTGGTATGAAGTGTGGAACTGAATGACTATTTCTTTATTACAAACGAAAAAAAATATCTTAAATCCTCTCAATCATATTAATTATTCTAAAATAATGAAAAACAATTACATAACATTTATCTTTAGAATTTTTCCTAAGAATTTCTACTAAATCAACCCGTACTCTTTCCTTTTTCAAATTTTGGATAATTTCCCTCCTTTTTCCCTCATATTTTTTACAGTGTATCATGACGTGTTCTATTGTCTCTTAGTACAGTACAGTACAGTACAGTATTCACAACTGCCTGTGAATTGAGAGTCCTCTTTCAGGTTTCAAAATAAAAGCGGTTTCTCACCACAACATACTATTCTTAATCTGGTCTACTTTCAAGTCCCACATTTCAATCACATGAATATAGCCTAATATATATATATATATATATATATATATATATATATATATATATATATATATATTCCCTTAAAGTATAACTGTTAACACCTTTACACAAAATGTGCATATACTTTGGCCTGTCACTTCACTCAAGTGGCCCTTGTCGTTTGCCAGAATGCCATTTTAAATAAGAATTTGTTCTTATCTATTGTGGGTCACCACATAAAATAAATGCATTTAGTCAGACATATCAGATTATCTCACTGTTTTTACATATTTTAATCAGTCAAACACCTAAAAGCTTCAGCAAAAACAAGCACTCGTTTATAGCCAGTTAAAATAATATAGCTAAGCAACTAACTGACTGTAACGAAACACAGACAATGTGAATAAGAAATGTAGTGTACATACCTTATTTATTTGCCTCGCTGGATGACCAGTCAGGTTCTCTGATGTGACGAGCGCTCGGTGTGTGGACTCTGCTGATGATGTTCGAAGCACAAACAACCCACTTGCTGGGTCAAACGATATAATGTTGGGTTGATGGATTTTGACTCAACACATGAGTTGCACAAAATAACCCAACTTCCATATAAATAACCCATAATGGGTAAAACATTTCATAACCCAGCGGTTGGGTAGATAAAATAACCCAGCATTTTTTAGAGTGTAGGAATGACCCAATGAAATATACTGAAATGCAAAAAATTAAATGTATAAAATACTTGAAATCTTTTCTTTTGTTAATTTAAGTTATTCCCTGTCATTTTTTGTTTATTTAAAACATGAACAGACATGAGACCATGAAACTTAATTAATAACACTTAATAATAGCAACTTAAAATACGTGTTTAAAAACGATCTAAAAAATAAAAAAAATATTAAAGAAAAATTATTGTTTTCTTTGTTCAGTTGCATTTCATGTGACCGTCAAACCCAGCATCAAACACAAGCACAACCTCGCAGGCCTTCAGTAAACTAGCACCTGTCCTCACGAGCGCCTTACATATACCTACACCTACCCATCTCCACCCCCTGATCCCTACACCTACCCATCTCCACCCCCTGATCCCTACACCTACCCATCTCCACCCCCTGATCCCTACACCTACCCATCTCCACCCCCTGATCCCTACACCTACCCATCTCCACCCCCTAATCCCTACACCTACCCATCTCCACCCCTTAGATGTGGATTCCTGGGTCTTGTGGGCTGCAGCGAGCTCTACTTGCAGCTGTCCTCTTCAATCTGACGCCGCGGTCCCTTTAAGCGTTGCCACGGCGACAGTGTTTGTGTTCCGGTTCTGCTCGGCGCATGCGCGTTGCGCGCGGGAGAGTCGCTCGGCGAAGCAAACATTTCCTGAATGTCGTTCACAATGGCGCATTACAGAGTGAGTAAACAAACAAACAAACAAACTCACTGATAGACGCTGTGGGTTCATTCCTGCTGGACTCTGGAACGCTGTTGACGAGTCTGTCTCTGTGAAGCTGTATAAAGCGCCGTGGAGAAGAAATCAGATGGGTTTAGCT
The DNA here is from genome assembly GCF_936440315.1 of Barbus barbus. Taxonomy (NCBI): domain Eukaryota; kingdom Metazoa; phylum Chordata; class Actinopteri; order Cypriniformes; family Cyprinidae; genus Barbus; species Barbus barbus. The sequence goes on along the minus strand of NC_136755.1, from coordinate 30,877,476 downwards.
TTTAAAAGCCTTTTTAAATCGTGTATCTTGAATGAACGCGGTGTAAATGTGTCTGAATCCGCTCGAACTTCGCTTTTCTTCGTGATGTCTGAATGATTGAATGAGTTTGTATGAAGTCTCGGGTTCACACAGGTGTAGAGAATCACATTAACTAGCAGAGCATCCGCTAACTAACTAACTTAACTAACACAAACTGACTGTGTATCTTACACAAATCTTTTTCTCCTCACATTCATGACACTTGATGCATTGTTATCTAATGAAAACACCTTCAGACTGTTTCCAGTGTGATGTAGTGGTCTCTGGTTAAAGAGGAGAATAAACACGATCATTATCTCAGGTAACACTGCTTCTTCTTCTGTGGTGCACAGGTGACTGAGTCCAAGCGAGAGCAGTTCAGGAGATATCTGGAGAAGGCTGGCGTTCTCGAAAGCCTCACCAACGGTAAGAATATCACAATCCACCGAATGAATGAACGTCTGATCTTCTGACCTGTTCTTCTGCTTCTCAGTCCTGGTGGCTCTGTACGAGGAGAACGAGAAACCCAGCAATGCCTTGCAGTATCCTTACAGAGAAACCTGCTGCTCTCCAAAACCATCGATTACTCGCATAATGCCCTTCTTTCTGCTTCAGGAGACATGGAAATAGACACCAGTGTGAAGCTTTTATAAAGAGATGCAGAAGCAATGATCGTGTGTTACGGTAGGGCTCGGTGAAATGTCATGTATTTTTTGTTATTTTTTAAACTAAAATCGTTCCCTTGGTTCATGAGCAGCAGACTAGCCTGCAGAAAACACACAAGTTGTGTGAAATCAAGGTGAAAAATGTTTCCATCTCCCATTATTCACAGTAAACCACCTCAAGCGAGTGTAAAAACCTTCTTGTGAATTAAGAGATTTCTTTTTGAAATCTGGTGTTTCTGATAAATAATGCATTACATTTCAGTTTGTTTTTCACCAGATCCTGTCTCTCACACACGCACACACACACACACGCACACACACATGCCAGAACGCAGAACGTCGTTCTGTGATACTTCTGCGTCTTTACCAAACTGTCTGCTGATGATTCTTTAAACTTCTGCTTTGTGGTCTGAAAAAGAAAGAATGGCGGTAAATGAGGACTGATTTTCATGTTTGGGTGAACTAATCCTTAAAGGCCCGGTTTCACAGAAGGGGCTTAGTTTAAGCCAGAACTAGGCCTTAATTAACCCAGGTTAAAGAGCCTTAACTAACCCACCCGTCAGCTTCATCAAGCATCAGCTGGGCGTGGGACCCGAGGCAGAAGATGCTGAGAGTCTGCGGCTGGAACTGAACACTTTACAGCAGAAATATGATCAGCTGATGGAGGAGAACAAAGAGCTGAGGAGCAGGGTGAGATATGAGCCACACACACGATTCCCAGAGAGTTTAACCAGACCGCTTCACTCAGACTGGTGTGTGTTTGTGATTACAGCTGCTGCAGCACGAGCCGGCGCCGGACGGCGGAACAGAATAATTCCACAACACTTCACATACCTCTTCACATCAGAAGTCTTTGAGTTCCTTCGTTTTGTAATAAATGTATGAGGAGAATTTTTGTTTTTCAGCCAAAGTGTGCCTGATATTTAATAAAAGCATTTTTTTTGTTCCTAATTGACTCCTGCTGTTTAGTGATTTATAAAACTACAAACTCTAGTTATGTTTAACATAAGTTGGACACATGCAGACCACGCTAAAACAAGACTTTAATTTAGGCCATGATGCTTTAAGATAAAATATTAGGGCTTTTTTATTATAAGTAAATGCATGGTAAGTTTCTTAGATGCAAGCTATCACAGTAGTCCCATTCAGACTGTTTAAAAGCTTCTGTCCCTTGTTTTAAAAATCTAATTCACCCAAGACTACTCAAGCAAGAATCAGTAATAAGCAAATCATTCATTCAGGTTTAACAGAAATATTTTATACACACTGCCGCTCAAAAGTTTGGGATCAGTAAGATTTTTTTATGTTTTTTAGTGGAGGCTCTTCTGCTTATCAAGACCGTGATTGTTCAATCAAAAATACAGGAAAAAAACAGTAATATTGTGAAATCTTGTTACAATTTCTAATATTGGTTTCCAATTTTAATATACTTTAAAACTGAATTTATTTCTGTGATCTGCAGCTGTATTTTCAGCATCATTCCTCCAGTCTTCAGTGTCACATGATCCTTCAGAAATCATTCTAATACAGTGGGGAAAATAAGTATTTATTCTTTTATTTTATTATTTTCAAAATAAGTTTTTTTTATTTTACTATGTTGAGAGTTGCTGGAATCTCGTTTGGTCTCATACTGTATCGCGTATCTTGTCAGTGTGTGCACCTAACCCTTTTCAGTGATTAATAGCCCTCGTGTGAAGACCATCGACTCCACTGGGCTAGGACACCGGCAAAGGATATAAGTATCGCTTTTTATTTATATTTTATTTATTTCCCTTTTTATGTTTACTATTGAAATGTTGTTGTATGCATTTGTCAATTTTATTTCTGTATTTTCTTAAATGGGTGTGTATAGAGTTACAGAGTGTTAACTTTTAGTTTTAGTTTTTCTTATTTGTAAGTCGCTTTGGATAAAAGCGTCTGATAAATGACTAAAAGTAAAAGTAAAGTAAAAAGTAAGTATTTGATACACTGCCGATTTTTCAAGTTTTCCCACTTACAAAGAATGGAGAGATCTGCAATTTTCATCGTAGGTACACCTCAACTGTGAGAGACAGAATATTTTTTTTTTAAATCCAGAAAATCACATTGTATGATTTTTAAATAATTAACTTCCATTTTATTGCATGAAATGAGTATTTGATCGGAAGAAGGTCATGTGGTCAGATGAGACCAAAATATAACATTTTGGTATAAACTCCACATCGTCGTGTTTGGAGGAAGAAGGATGAGTACAATCCCAAGAACACCATCCCAACCGTGAAGCATGGGGGTGGAAACATCATGCTTTGGGGGTGCTTTTCTGCAAAGGGGACAGGACGACTGCTCCGTATTGAGGGGAGGATGGATGGGGCCATGTATTGTGAGATTTTGGGAAACAACCTCCTTCCCTCAGTAAGAGCATTGAAGATGGGTCGTGGCTGGGTCTTCCAGCATGACAATGACCCCAAACACACAGCAAGGGCAAATATAGCTGCGAGCAGCGATGACGGGCCCAAGCCGCCAGTGCATATGCCACCCCGGTGGCATCGATAAAACGGTGCCCAGCGAGCACACACAATACAGTAACCCTCTGGCAGTTTGGTTTTAAGGGATACGGCAATTAAAGGGTTAATCCAAACCATCAACTCTGTGAAACACACACACACACAGAACAACATATAAAACTTTAAATTCTGTGAAAATATATTTTTCATTGGTAGTTGATGTTAGTTAATGCATTTACTAATGCTAACAAATGAGAAATTATTATAGTTACCAAAGCTTTTAATGATTTATAAGCATTTTTTTTATGATTTATTTTTCCATTAACTAACATGAATAATTTTTACTAACACAAATAAAGTAAAAAATATATTGTTAATATTTAATGTTATTTGTGAATTAACCAATGTTAAAAAACAACATTATTTAACTGTTGTTAGTTAACATCAACAATAATTATATACCATTTAATGGTGATCAATATTAATTCCAAAATGTGTTAATATATTATTACATTTTAAAGTTTTATCTTTTGAGCATGACTATTTTTCTAATATTAAAAATATTATGTTCATTGTTAGCTCATTGTAAGTTCATACTATCAATGAAGAATTAACATGCTGTAAAAAATATATTTTTCATTGTTAGTTCATATTAATTAATGCATTCCCTACTGTTAACAATTGAGACTTAATTATAAAGTGTTATCAAAACCTTTAATGCTTTATAAGCATTTTTTAAGGATTTTATTGAGAAGTTTAAACAGACCCTCTCTCTCTCTCTCTCTCTCTCTCTTTCTTTCTCTCTCTCTCCCCCTCCACACTCACTGAACTCACACAGTCACTCACACCCCACCCCTCACTCAGAAGCAGTGACAGGGAGCTCTCACTCAGCAGCAGCTCTGATAGTTTTTTAATTTTCTCCTCTGCATAGTGTATTGTAAATTCATGAAATTAATCACATATCCTCAGACTGTATTGTTCTGTGTATGTAATTTTTTATGAAGTGTTTGGAAGCTGCTCTTAAAAAAAAAAAAAAAAAAAAAGAATTCTCTTTTTTACTGTAACTTTAATAAATTGCCATTAAATCATCGTTCAAGATATCCTAAATCCGTCCGCAATTTAGCATCTTCAGTATTTTGGCATCACTAGAAAAAATGTTTTGGTGTGATTTCTGTGTTTCTGTTTGGAGGAGTATGAATTTGTTTACAGCTCGTTTTAAAAAAAAACCCACATTAAAATAAATATAGCCGACTTCCTGTTGGTCGTAGCTAATGACTGTAAATTAGAAAGTTGTCCGGATTAATAAGAACAATTTATGTACCGAGTTTGGTGTCTGTAGCGATCATTATATATATATAATCATTAATAATTATATACCATTTAATGTTGATCAATATTAATTCCAAAATGTGTTAATATATTATTAAATTTTAAAGTTTATCTTTTGAACATGACTATTTTTCTAACATTAAAAAGATTAATAAATGCTTTAAAAAAAATTTTTCTTTGTTAGTTCATACTATCATGGAAGAATTAACATGCTGTAAAAATATATTTTTCATTGTTAGTTCATGTTAATGCATTTCCTAATGTTAAGAAATGAGACCTTATTATAAAGTGTTATCAAAATCTTTAATGATTTATAAGCATTTTTTAAAGATTTTAAAAAACAGACCCTCTCTCTCTTTTTCTCTCTCTCTCACCCACTGCCTCAATCCACACAGTCACTCACACAGTCACTCACACCCCACAACACCCCACCCCCACCCCTCACTCAGAAGCAGTGGCAGGAGCTCTCACTCAGAAGCAGGCTGATAGTTTTTAAATTTTCTCCTAAGCATAGTGTATTGTAAATTCATGAAATTAATCACATATCCTCAGACTGTATTGTTCTGTGTATGTAATTTTTTATGAAGTGTTTGGAAGCTGCTCTTAAAAGATAAAAAAAAAAAAAAAATTATCTTTTTTACTGTAACTTTAATAAATTTCCATTAAATCATCGTTCAAGATATCCTAAATCCGTCCGCAATTTAGCATCTTCAGTATTTTGGCATCATGAGAAAAAATGTTTGGTGTGATTTCCGTGTTTCTGCTTGGAGGAGTATTAATTTGTTTACAGCCCGTTTAAAAAAAAACCCCACATTAAAATAAATATAGCCGATTTCCTGTTGGTCGTAGCTAATGACTGTAAATTAGAAAGTTGTCCGGATTAATAAGAACAATTTATGTACCGAGTTTGGTGTCTGTAGCTATCATTATATATATATAATCATTAATAATTATATACCATTTAATGTTGATGAATATTAATTCCAAAATGTGTTTATATATTATTACATTTTAAAGTTAATCTTTTGAACATGATTATTTTTCTAACATTAAAAAGATTAATAAATGCTTTAAAAAAAAAGTTATTTGTTAGTTCATACTATCATGGAAGAATTAACATGCTGTAAAAATATATTTTTCATTGTTAGTTCACGTTAATTAATGCATTTCCTAATGTTAAGAATTGAGACCTTATTATAAAGTGTTATCAAAATCTTTAATGATTTATAAGCATTTTTTAAAGATTTAAAAAAAACAGACCCTCTCTCTCTCTTTCTCTCTCTCACCCACTGCCTCAATCCACACAGTCACTCACACAGTCACTCACACCCCACCCCACCCCCACCCCTCACTCAGCTGCAGGCTGACAGGACCTCTCACTCAGAAGCATTATATCAACTCTCTGATAGTTTTTAAATTTTCTCCTAAGCATAGTGTATTGTAAATTCATGAAATTAATCACATATCCTCAGACTGTATTGTTCTGTGTATGTAATTTTTTATGAAGTGTTTGGAAGCTGCTCTTAAAAGATAAAAAAAAATAAAAATTATCTTTTTTACTGTAACTTTAATAAATTGCCATTAAATCATCGTTCAAGATATCCTAAATCCGTCCGCAATTTAGCATCTTCAGTATTTTGGCATCATGATAAAAAATGTTTCGTGTGATTTCCGTGTTTCTGCTTGGAGGAGTATTAATTTGTTTACAGCCCGTTTTTAAAAAAAACCCACATTAAAATAAATATAGCCGACTTCCTGTTGGTCGTAGCTAATGACTGTAAATTAGAAAGTTGTCCGGATTAATAAGAACAATTTATGTACCAAGTTTGGTGTCTGTAGCTAAAACTAACCCCCCCATTTTTGACAAAAGGTGGCGCTATAGAGTGCCTCTTCCACGCCCGTTTATGAGCTTTTTCCAGTGTCTAACTATCATTAATACTGATATGTGTGTTGAGTTTCATGACATTCTAAACATGTTATCTGCCTCAAAATCACCAGAAACGAATTTTCAACTTTGACACGTTGCCATGGCAACATAAGTTTAGATATCAATATTCCCTCCACAGTTTTACATCGGCCGTGTTTTGACATTATTCTGGTGAAGTTTGAAGCAAATCGAGTAAAAATAAGATGCTGAATTCAAAGCATTTTGAAAACGACACACTTCCTGCAGCCAGTTGGTGGCGCTATAACTTTCAGTCATAATAGTCACATCTATCCGATCGGCATCATACAACGAACAAATCACTGAAGTTTGATCTGCATCATACAATGTATGTGGACGTTATTAGGCATTTCCTGGGTCTCATTTTTCGCCATAACTTCATCGCCTCGCCACGGGCAAACCGTTCGACATATCAAAAATATCTTCGCAATTTAGCGTCCCCAATGTCTTGAGATCATGTTCACCGAGTTTGGTGGCAATCGTATGGAAATCCTCAGAGGAGTATATCAAATTCCAGAGCATGCGCTTTTTAAACAGCCCTGAATAGCCGACTTCCTGTTGGGCGGAGCCTAAAACATGCAGCATGAAAGTTGTTCAGCTCAATGAGTTCTATATGTGTACCGAGTTTCATATGAATACGTGCAAGTATGTGTGAGCTATACATCAAGCTTTCTGACAATTTTGCAGGGGGCGCCGTAGAGCCCCTGTGCCACGCCCGGGTCCCAGCCTCAGCGGCGTCCTAATGGCCGCAGGTTCCAATGTGTGTGCCAATTTTCAAGAGTTTTCGGGCACGTTAAGGCCCCCAAAAGTACCCGGATAGTCGAAATAAAAAATAATAAAAAAAAAAAAAAAAAAAAAAAAAAAAAATAAATAAATAAATATAGCTGCGAGCAGCGATGACGGGCCCAAGCCGTCAGCATACGCCACCCCGGTGGCATCGATAAAACGGTGCCCAGCGAGCACAAGCATCACAGTAACCCTCTGGCAGTTTGGTTTTAAGGGATACGGCAATTAAAGGGTTAATCCAAACCATCAACTCTGTGAAACACACACACACACAGAACATATAAAACTTTAAATTCTGTGAAAATATATTTTTCATTGGTAGTTGATGTTAGTTAATGCATTTACTAATGCTAACAAATGAGAAATTATTATAGTTACCAAAGCTTTTAATGATTTATAAGCATTTTTTAATGATTTATTTTTCCATTAACTAACATGAATAATTTTTTCTAACACAAATTAATAAAGTAAAAAATATATTGTTAATATTTAATGTTATTTGTGAATTAACCAATGTTAAAAAACAACATTATTTAACTGTTGTTAATTTACATCATTAATAAATATATACCATTTAATGTTGATCAAAATCAATTCCAAAATGTGTTAATATATTATTAAATTTTAAAGTTTTATCTTTTGAACATGACTATTTTTCTAATATAAAAAATATTTTGTTCATTGTTAGTTCATTGTAAGTTCATACTATCAATGAAGAATTAACATGCTGTAAAAAATATATTTTTCATTGTTAGTTCATGTTAATTAATGCATTCACTACTGTTAACAAATGAGACTTAATTATAAAGTGTTATCAAAACCTTTAATGCTTTATAAGCATTTTTTAAGGATTTTATTGAGATGTTTAAACAGACCCTCTCTCTCTCTCTCTCCCCCTCCACACTCACTGAACTCACACAGTCAGTCACCCACCCAGTCACCTACCGCAAACATTAGAAGCACAGAGACAGGAGAACTCTGATAGTTTTTAAATTTTCTCCTCCGCATAGTGTATTGTAAATTCATGAAATTAATCACATATCCTCAGACTGTATTGTTCTGTGCATGTAATTTTTTATGAAGTGTTTGGAAGCTGCTCTTAAAAGAAAAAAAAAAAAGAAAAGTTTTCTCTTTTTTACTGTAACTTTAATAAATTGCCATTAAATCATCGTTCAAGATATCCTAAATCCGTCCGCAATTTAGCATCTTCAGTATTTTGGCATCATAAGAAAAAATGTTTGGTGTGATTTACGTGTTTCTGTTTGGAGGAGTATGAAATTGTTTACAGCCTGTTTAAAAACAAAACCCACATTAAAATAAATATAGCCGACTTCCTGTTGGTCGTAGCTAATGACTGTAAATTAGAAAGTTGTCCGGATTAATAAGAACAATTTATGTACCGAGTTTGGTGTCTGTAGCTATCATTATATATATATAAACATTAATAATTATATACCATTTAATGTTGATCAATATTAATTCCAAAATGTGTTAATATATTATTACATTTTAAAGTTTATCTTTTGAACATGACTATTTTTCTAACATTAAAAAGATTAATAAATGCTTTAAAAAAATTGTTCTTTGTTAGTTCATACTATCATGGAAGAATTAACATGCTGTAAAAATATATTTTTCATTGTTAGTTCACGTTAATTAATGCATTTCCTAATGTTAAGAATTGAGACCTTATTTAATGATTTATAAGCATTTTTTAAAGATTTTAAAAAACAGACCCTCTCTCTCTCTTTCTCTCTCTCACCCAGCTCCTCAATCCACACAGTCACTCACACAGTCACTGACAGCCCACCCCACCCCCACCCCTCACTCAGCTGCAGGCTGACAGGGAGCTCTCACTCAGCAGTCTAAGAGCTCTCTGATAGTTTTTAAATTTTCTCCTAAGCATAGTGTATTGTAAATTCATGAAATTAATCACATATCCTCAGACTGTATTGTTCTGTGTATGTAATTTTTTATGAAGTGTTTGGAAGCTTCTCTTAAAAGATAAAAAAAAAAAAAAATTATCTTTTTTACTGTAACTTTAATAAATTGCCATTAAATCATCGTTCAAGATATCCTAAATACGTCCGCAATTTAGCATCTTCAGTATTTTGGCATCATGATAAAAAATGTTTGGTGTGATTTCCGTGTTTCTGCTTGGAGGAGTATTAATTTGTTTACAGCCCGTTTTTAAAAAAAACCCACATTAAAATAAATATAGCCGACTTCCGGTTGGTCGTAGCTAATGACTGTAAATTAGAAAGTTGTCCGGATTAATTAGAACAATTTATGTACCGAGTTTGGGGTCTGTAGCTAAAACTAACCCCCTCATTTTTGACAAAAGGTGGCGCTATAGAGTGTCTCTTCCACGCCCGTTTATGAGCTTTTTCCAGTGTCTAACTATCATTAATACTCATATGTGTGTTGAGTTTCATGACATTCTAAACATGTTATCTGCCTCAAAATCACCAGAAACGAATTTTCAACTTTGACACGTTGCCATGGCAACATAATTTTAGATATCAATATTCCCTTCACAGTTTTACATCGGCCGTGTTTTGACATTATTCTGGTGAAGTTTGAAGCAAATCGAGTAAAAAGAAGATGCTGAATTCAAAGCATTTTGAAAACGACACACTTCCTGCAGCCAGTTGGTGGCGCTATAACTTTCAGTCATTATAGTCACATCTATCCGATCGGCATCATACAACGAACAAATCACTGAAGTTTGATCTGCATCATACAATGTATGTGGACGTTATTAGGCATTTCCTGGGTCTCATTTTTCGCCATAACTTCATCGCCTCGCCACGGGCAAACCGTTCGACATATCAAAAATATCTTCGCAATTTAGCGTCCCCAATGTCTTGAGATCATGTTCACCGAGTTTGGTGGCAATCGTATGGAAATCCTCAGAGGAGTATATCAAATTCCAGAGCATGCGCTTTTTAAACAGCCCTGAATAGCCGACTTCCTGTTGGGCGGAGCCTAAGACATGCAGCGTGAAAGTTGTTCGGCTCAATGAGTTCTATATGTGTACCGAGTTTCATATGAATACGTGCAAGTATGTGTGAGCTATACATCAAGCTTTCTGACAATTTTCCAGGGGGCGCCGTAGAGCCCCTGTGCCACGCCCGGGTCCCAGCCTCAGCGGCGTCCTAATGGCCGCAGGTTCCAATGTGCGTGCCAATTTTCGAGAGTTTTCGGGCACGTTAAGGCCCCCAAAACTGCCCGGATGATTGAAATAAAAAAAAAAAAAAAAAAAAAAAAAAAAAAATAATAATCCTTAGAAGAACAATAGGGCCCTGCGCCTTACTGGCTTGGGCCCTAACTAAGGAGTGGCTCCGTAAGAAACATTTCAAAGCCAGTCTCCAGACCTGAACCCAATAGAACATCTATGGAGGGAGCTGAAACTCAGTGTTGCCCAGCGACAGCCCCAAAACCTGAACGATCTGGAGAAGACCTGTATGGAGCAGTGGGCCAAAATCCCTGCTGCAGTGTGTGCAAACCTGCTCAAGAACTACAGGAAACCTCTGACCTCTGTGATTGTAAACAAAGGTTTCTGTGCCAAATATTAAGTTCTATTTTTCTATTGTATCAAATACTTATTTCATGCAATAAAATGGAAATTAATTATTCAAAAATCATACAATGTGATTTTCTGGATTTTTTTTGTTTTATATTGTCTCTCACAGTTGAGGTGTACCTACGATTAAAATTACAGATCTCTCCATTCTTTGTAAGTGGGAAAACTTGAAAAATCGGCAGTGTATCAAATACTTATTTGTCCCACTGTATGTGATTTATTATGAGTGTTGAAACTTGTGCTGCTTCATATTGTTTTTTTTTTGGAACATGCAATACTTTTTTCTTTGATTCTTAGATCAACACAGTTAAAAAATATAGCATTTGTTCAAAATAGAAATCTTTTCTAACAATATAAGTCTTTACTATGACTTTTTATTAATTTAACACATCCCTCCTGAATAAAAGTATTAATTTCTTAAAAAAAAAAAAAAATGTACTGACCCCAAACTTTTGAATAGCATTTTATATTGTAACACAATTAGTTTTTTTTATAAATGCTGTTTAACTTTTTATAAATCAGAAAATCCTTAAAAATATATATCACAGGTCCCAAAATTATATTTTAAATAGCAATAATATTTCACAAAATAAGTTTTTTTTTATAGATAGATTTTTTTATAAATAGTTACAGCCTTGATGAGCAGAAGAAACTTCTTTAAAAACATTAAACATCTTCCTGATCTCAAACGTTTGAGCGGCAGTGTAAGTGCTTAAAGTGCACGACACAATTTTCTGTTCTTTTTGGAAACGTAAAATAAAATGGTGCAAGGAATTGATCAAATTAATTGTCAGTTGGCTGACATCTCAAGATGTCCATCATAAGAAGATGAATTAGCACTGGATTGTGGGAAATAATCCCCATCTTTGTATCTTTTGCTTAATACACAGTTTAGTGTGTAGGTTTGTATAGAATCACAAAATCTACAAGATAGATTTTTTTTTTTGTTAAATATATTTTATCTCTGCATAAATTCTGCAAGGTTATATGAACTTGGATGACGTATTTGGTGCTCTGACTGTATAATATAATATAATATGCATTGCTGACTGAATACCAGCAACACCAGCACTGATCTTACTGATCATCTCACAGCTGTCAGAGTATATATCACATCACATCATAAAGAGCTTTTGATTCAATAGATAAATAAAAATGATCTTTAAAATGAGATTTCTTTACCATCAGAGGCCACTGTACACATCAATATAGACACTAAGATATGTCTGTCAATTACAGATGGTTTCATCTTCAAACCTCTATGAATATGAAACCCATTAACAGCCACGACTCCTCATGCTAAACGGTGAATATTTAGACAGTCCAGGCTGAAAATAAAGTTTCAGGAGACAGTTCAGCCAAAAATGATTATTCTGTCATCATTAACATGTCATTCCAAACCTCTATGACTTACTGAATACAAAGAAAGACATTTCGAAGAATGTGGGTAATCAAAGAGTTGATGATGCTATGAGAACATTAAAGGTTTGTAGGGATTACAGTAAATGACAATGTAAACTGTAAATAATTACAAGCTTGTTAATTCAGCACTTAACTTGCAGTTATTAAATAGCCTATGGTGTTTTTATTATAAATGTTACTCTTATTACTTCTATTAAATATTGGGGAATACTTCACTTTTATACAAGATGTTTTTGTAGTTTCAAGTTTTTTTCTTTTTTAATTTCATTGTTTATTATTGCTTATTTAGTTTAAAATCCATATAGGATAAGCATGGTAATGAGGACGACAGTTTACTTCTTGTGATGTTTATTATAATTAATTTTAATTGTTAATAAAAGTAAAATGTTAATCCAGTAAGAGCATGATTAAAGATAAATATCAGTGTCTTATATAAATTAGGTGTTTACTATTTACAAATATTAAAGTTCTTAAAGGGACAGTTCCCCCAAAAATTTAAATTGTCATCATTTACTCACCATCATGCCATTCCAAACCTGTATGAATTTCTTTCTTCTCTGGTACATAAAAGATGATCATTTGAGAAATTCAAGAAATCTGTGTCCTTACAGTAGAAATCAAGGGTAACCCAAATGGTTTGGTAACATTCTACAAAACATCTTTTGTGTTCCACAGAAGAAAGTAAGTCATGACATGAGGGTGAGGAAATGATGACAATTTACCAGCAATACATTTCTAGCTCAAAATCAATGCTTTACTGACAAGTTCATTTCTATGTGGCAATTTTCTGTGAATTTAGTAATATCTATCATTGTCCTGTTTTATTTATTCATTTACTTACTCCAATTGAAGCCCCTATAACCCAACAAAACATTCACGGGGCAACTGGTGGGCTGCATTTGTCCAGGGCTGAATTTCAGTCCAGCCCTGTTTGGAACGACATGAGGGCGAGTAAATGATGACAGAATTATCATTTTTGGCTGAGCCATCCCTTTGATCCAGACTGATTCCTGTGAGAGAGGCACACAGAGCCTCAGATCAGCAGGTCGCTGGCGGCTCGTCTGCTGCCGCTCGTTAGTGACGCTCGTTGCCTGTTAGGTGAGAAGGAGGGATTCCCTGCGGATCCGTGCTGCCGTGAGCCGGAGCTGGGCTCAGAGTCTGCGCTGTCCGAGCCGTTCCCTTCCGCCGCCGTGACGCAGCTCCAGGCCAGACTGTTTCGCTGCTGCTTGCACGGATCCGTTTGCGAGCTCTGGGACTCCGCCGGGAGCCACGTCTGCGCTGCAGGGGATCGAGCCTCGCTGCACAGGTTGTTGGAATTGCTGTTGCGCTCCAGCAGACTGGAAACGACGTCCTTGTTCTCCTGCCGCACCTGGATGGGCATGAACGCAGACGAGGGGTTAGCGAGTACGGGGTATGCAGGTCCGTTGCCCTGCTTCTCCAAGAGCGGAGCGAATCCGCCAGGCGCAGTCGGGACGGTGGCTATACGCCCTTGATACAGCAGAGAGTTCCTCTTGGTGCCGCAATCGTCGTCTCTCAGCTGCGGACAGTAGTTCAGAAGCCCCTTCTTCAGCTTCTTGTAGGCCAGGTGCAGGATCTCCAGCAGACTGAGGAGCAGCGAGGCGGCGGCGATGCCCTGCATGAACACCATGAAGACACTCTTTTCCGTGGGCCTCGAGACGAAGCAGTCCACCACGTTGGGACACGGCTCCCGCTCGCACTTGTAGAGAGGCTGGAGCTTGGGCCCGTACAGCAGGTACTGGCCTGTCATGAAGCCCACCTCCACCACGGAGCGGGTCACCACATGTGCCAGGTATGTGCGCAGCAGTGGGCCCCGGAGCGGAGCCTTGTTCAGCTTCCCCTGTTCCAGTTGCCGCAGCTCCCGCTCCACCCGCCGCCGATGTACGGGTCCAAGCTCCGTTGCCTCCGCCAGCTCCAGCTCACGCCGGAGAGCCACGCGCTTGCAGTGACGCTCCTTCTCCAGGGCGCGCAGCTGGTATATGGCGTGGCCCATGTAGACCAGCGAGGGCGAGGACACGAAGATGACCTGCAGGACCCAGTAGCGGATGAGCGAGACGGGGAAGGCGCGATCATAGCAGACGTTACGGCATCCGGGCTGCTCCGTGTTGCAGATGAAGTCGGACTGCTCGTCGTTCCATACGTCCTCGGCCGCCACGCCCAGCACCAGCATGCGGAAGATGAAGAGGATGGTGAGCCAGATCTTCCCCACAATGGTGGAGTGGATGTGAACCTCCTCCAGAATCCCTCCGAGAAAGTTCCAGTCGCCCATCCTCACACGGACATCTCTGCTGCTGCGGATGAAACGACAACACAACCCATACAGTTCTCATATACAGTTCTCGGATATAATCCGTGCCAAATCTCACAGACGAGAAATAATAAATGTGACCACAAAACCAGTCATAAGGATAAAAGCTGAATAAATAATCTTTCCATTGATGTATGGTTTGTTAGGATAGGACAATATTTGGCTAAGATACAACTATTTGAAAATCTGGTATCTGAGGGTGCAAAAAAAATCTAATTATTGAGAAAATCGCTTTTAAATTTGTCCAAATAAAGTTCTTAGCAATGCATACTACAAATCAAAAATAGTTTTGCTATATTTATGGTAGGAAATAAAAAAAAATATCTTAATGAAACATGATCTTTGCTTAATATCCTAATGATTTTTGGCATAAAAGAAAAAATGATAATTTTAACCCATGCAATGTATTGTTGGCTATTGCTACAAATATACCTGTGCTACTTACGAATGGTTTTGTGCTCCATGGTCACAAATAACTCCATACTCACCATTTGAGAAAGTGGCTTCTCTAAAATATATAAAAACGCTGCATGAGGAAAAACTGTTAATCATGTTAACGGCATGATCAAACGCATCTAACAATGATCTGAAAGAGGAGTTATTCAAGAGGCTGTGTTATTCATTCGACCGGACGCTGTGGTTTGAGAAATCTAGGTCGCCGCTAACTTTATATCCTGGTAAAAGTAATCAATGCGATGTGTTGCTGTGCCTCTGTAAAGGCCTGCGGGTCAGTTGGATGAGGAGGAGACGGTCCTGATGTAGCGTGACACTGCTGCTGTCATATAACTCAGAGCAATTACACCCGTGGTTTCACAGACAAAACTAAAATGTTAGTCTGAGCTGTTTCAACTGAAAGAAACTATCATTGATTGATCTTAAAATATATCAATGCCTTTGTTTTGTCTCAAGATAGACACCATTAATGTTTTTTCTTAAGCACATTTATATAAGGTCCTAATTGAACTGTGGCCTAATCCTGGCTTAGACTAAGCCCTGTCTGTGAAACCAGGCCTAGGTTTATTAATGATGTTGGGCTGTTGACTGAAGAGACTCAGGTTCTGCTGTTCCTCAAGCATGTGAGTGACCAACAGCGCTGTGAGGAACTAGCTCTCCATCTGTCGATGCTTATTATCCTAATTAATGATCAATCGGTCATGTCCGATTTCATACATGAACTGCTCTCAGAATCCAATCAAGGTTTTCCCTCAAGCCAGCGTCTGTCGATTTTTTTTTTTTAAACCCGTCATTGACCAGTCGATGACCAGAGAGCGCAGGGGCGGTGCTTTGGTATCTCTCGACCAATCAGGAGCCCCGAGAGGCGGTGGATTGTGGGATGGATTCGGTGGCGTGTGAGCAGGTTCATCGATTTGGCAGCGGCTGTTCTCTTACACGCAAGCAATGATGATCATCTAATGCTGAAGGGTCACATGGTCAGGGCTAGATTTATTTGACACGTGTCGTAAACAAGGCCTCAAAGCACAGGACACAATGAAGAGTCTGTGGCAGGTCAGCATTTCATGACAGCATGTAACATGTTGGCAAGACTATATTGCCCTCATGTCATTCCAAACCTGCACAAGCTTTTTATCTTCCATGCAGTGCAAAAGATTATATTTTCACTTTGACATGTCATATAAAACTAGCGTACATTGTATGATTACATAAAAACAACAGTTTTCAGAAATCTTTTGACAGTCCTACACTCTTAAAAATCTGTGGGATCAATTTCCAATCAATAAAGGTTCTTTACAGCGGTGAAGGATCTGAGGATCGTTAAACGCAGCCTGTGTGTGTTTTGCTTCAAGAGAGTAACCATACATTGTTGTACTTTCTTTTATATTAATTTATTCATTCATTCTTAATTTGTTTAATCATTATATTCATTTAATTGATTCATTAATTGATTAGTCACTTATATTATGTTTTATTTTGTTTAGTCTTATGACTGTGTTTCAAGGGCCGTTTGTCTTCATGAATAAGAGATACAACTGAATATTTATGGAAACTCAAGGTTTATGGGATGTTGTTTGAAGCAGTTTGGTATAACTACTTGTTGAATTTGTGCTGGTCAGATGAAGTCTGAGCATTGAGACATACGTCTCTGCTCCTTTTATCATCACATCGTCTCCTGCTTCAGCTCTTCACTGGCTGATAGAGTTTTTCTTGGTATTTTGGGTACCAGACAAGACTTGCTGTTAACAGGTTTTGGCTGTTAGACTACTTTGCTTGAGAGTAGTCCTGTTACCAGACAGAACAGATATTTTCTGACGGATCTGGCGTCTGAGGCTGGACCTTGAATTATCTGGCTTGGAGGCATGATCTAACAGTGGAAAATGGTTCTTTAGATTTTAAAATGTTGGTTCTTTAGATTAAAAGTGGTTCTTTTAAGAACTGATCACTAAGGCTACGTCCACACGAAGCCAGATTTCTCCGTATCCAATCTTTTTTTTTGCCTCAAATTCCGTAAACACGGAGTCGTCTCAGGAAATATCTGCGTCCACACGGAATCACTGAAACCGACTGAAAACGATGTAGTACACATGCCAGACCAATATGTGGCGCTGTAATTCTGCCACAGAGATACACAAAACAACAGAGAAGAAGACTTGGACCATGTGCGTAAATACAAACTAACACACAATGCAGAAGATTTTGCTTTAATAAAACTAATGAGCTCAGTAGGTTCTGCAGCACGAACACAGGCACGTAGTCTGACATTGCTGTTGTCGCTGTTATGTGACGTAGCGGTGTCTGATTAGGGGCGAGACGTGTTCAAATTTTTCGTTTTCAAAAACGGTTCTTCTATGGCATGACTTCCAACAAACCTCTTTTGAAACCTTTATTTTAAAGAGTGAACAGATTTGGAAAAACAGGCAAAATTAGGGTGAACTTTTAAGTTTCTGAAACTCAATCAGAAGGCTAAAGTCACAACACGCGTAAGATTCATTTGTAATTATTAACTTACTCCAAACAAAAACCACAAGCACACGTTGTGCCAAATCAGCATAATTTACTTCAGAATGATTAGGAATCAAGATCCGAGAATAAACTGGAAAATTAACAACAACATACTGCTGCACAAGTAATTTATTTAATTCTGAGGTTACATGTAAAAAGCCTGCAGATTTCACAATAAAACACATCTGAGACACTCATGAAAGACCGTTTTAAATGGATTGCCATTCCTGGTCAACTAAAACAAAAATCACATACAAAAATATTGAGGCGATTTTCATCTCTCATTCTGGGCAGCTGCGCTTGTAAACTAAACGGTAAAGACATCATTGATGCTAACACTCTGCAGCCGTTAACAGATGGTTTGATTTCCTCTCCTTATTAAAAGAAACAGATAGACGGCTGTCACTCGCAGACATTCTCGCAAACGACAAACCCTAGACCGGTTTGGATGGGCGTGGCGCTCTAGTGCCCCCAGGACTTGCGTCCAGCCCAGGAGCGGGATCTGGAGCGGGATCGGGATCTGGAGCGAGATGGGGAGCGTGTCTGCGTCTTCTCCTCAGCGGCGTCCGGATTCTCTGTGTGGAGTTGGCTGGTTTCCCGCGGGCTACTGGACTTGGACCTGGAGCGCGACTGAGCTCCGCCCCTGCTCTTGGAGTGGGCGGGGCTTCGGCTCCGGTCGCGCGCAGATGGTCTGGGCCTGCGGAAGTCACATGACCGTTCAGAAGAGTTAGAATAGAGTCACATGACAGACAGACAATGTGCATTAAAAGGCTTAGCATTTTCTGTGTTTCTACTGTTATACGCTAGGGGGCGCTATTATACATCTCCTCAATGAGTCTAGAATCACTCGATCAAAAACACCGACACTAGCGCTCTCATATGTAAGTGTATCATCGACACTAACTGCATATAAATGAAAGTTGCGTAATGTTTCAGAGAGAAATATGGATCCAGAAAGTGTTAAAGACCTGAGAAGCTTTGAGATACTGATGGAGGACATCTACTGCATCTTTGCTTTGATAATATTACTGAATATGATCCAGATGGAGTGCTTGATAAAAATGTGATTTTCTCAGCTTTTTGCTCAAAATGTTGCTGATTTTATGAAACCTACCTACATTCAAGTGTTGATAAAAAAAACAATGCTTGAAGCTAGAATAAAACTGATTTTTTTTGTTTGAAAGAAGAAGGTCTGATCTTTATTTTGATTTATTGCATTCATATAACAAAATATTCTGGAGGCCTTGAAATTTAAAATGCTCATAAAATATACATATAAAAATGCTTTCCCTGATAGATTTTTTTTAAACCAACATCATCCCAGTCATAACTACCAAAATTCATGCATTTTCAGGATTTCTATGTGAAAGATTCAACTTTTGGTGACTTTTTCAGTAACATTTTCCACCATGAAGAACAAAGAAAAAAAACTCCAAGAAAAGTAAGTTGAAATAAGAAATCTACAGGAACAAGACATCGGTGAGCGATTGATCCACTACAATACACCGATCTGAAACAGTGAAGCTAGACACAGTGAACGTATAGAAAACAACTCTTTCTTTTTTAGAATACAGAACTAGTTATTACATCAAGTGAGTGATTGAGAGCAGTCACATTAAAGCAATAGCTCATTTACTCAAACCTGTATGAAGAAGAGATTTGGAAGGATGTCGGTAACAGTTTCTGATCCCCACTGACTTACATAGTATTTCCCTACAATAGCAGGAAACACATTCTCCAAAATACCTTCTTTTGTGTCCAACAGGTGTCATGTTAACACAAATGAACCCTGGAGTTAGTTCACTCTCCGGTTTTGAAACCAAGTAAATAAACAATTAATTAAATTAACAGACGCGATCGCATGCAGTGGATCATATGCGCGAGTCGGTATATATTAAACACTTTATAACTACACAGCCTCAGCACGATTATGATCACTATTTTGTTTTAGTAAGAGTTTCACATTGAATTGTTTACTGTGTTGAGAGTTGCTGAAATGGCGTTTGGTCTCGTACTGTATCGTGTATCTTGTCAGTGTGTGCACTTGCTTGGCCATTTGTAGTTGATAAACAGGAAAGTGGGTCCAGCTGAATTGAAATTATCATTTGTTGGATTGGTATAAAAAGGTTATTATACCGCGGCAGTCGTCGTGTGAAGACCATCGACTCTACCGCGCGACTCCACCGGGCAGGGACACCGGCAAAGGATAGAAGTATCGCTTTTATTTTAGTTTTTTCATTTATATGTTTATTATTGAAATGTTGTTATATGCATGTGTCAATTTTAATTTCTTTTCTTAAATATGTGGGTATATAGTATTTATAGAGTTGTAACTTTTAGTTTTAGTTACTTTTTCTTATTTGTAAGTCGCTTTGGACAAAAGCATCTGCTAAATGACAAAAGTAAGTAAGAAAGAATCCAGGGGTAATCTATTAGACTGAGGCTGTCAAACGCAGCTTTACCGAGCTCAACGACTCTGGCCTGAGCAGATATAAACAAAACGCTATTGGTGGTTTTAAAAAGGGGGCAGGGCTGCTGGATATGCCCCGCCCTGTCTTCCTGTTTCAGTTGAAATACCGTCCCCGCACAGAATAACGCTGCGTGTTTCAACGCACTTCAGGGGACCTTTATTACAGAGCGGTGATTAAACTGACCTGGATCTTCCTGTGCTTTAAAGGGATAGTTCACCCAAAAATTTAAATTCTCTTATTAATTACTCATCCTCATGTTGTTCCAAACCAGTAAGACCTTCGTTCATCTTCTGAACACAAATGAAGATATTTCTGATGTATTCTGAGAGTTCTCTGACACAGGGCCGGCGCTAGGGCCCCGGGCTTTGAGGAGGGGCCTCCATAACCGTAGCATCCGCTGTAGTCCAGTCAACACGGGCAGAAACACTAGCCTCATGGGTCACTGGATATACTTGAATTGTCACTCGTCTGCAATTAAACCAATAATGTAGCAGTTTCAAAGCGGTCCCGGTTGTCATCTATTTTGGAGTGATTGCAATGTATTCTAAATATAAACTTGTTCTGTCGATCAGCATCAGATCATTCACTGCTTTATTACGAGTTTAAAAGAGCGCGAGTGCCGCTGACGCACCCAGACGTGACGCTTTAATGTGAGCGTATAATGAAGGACATCGCGTCAGGAGCTGTTACCAGTTAAAGTTAAAGCAGAGAAGTTTGTATTCAAAGTTAAAAAGCAAACACACTAGAACATTTTTTTAAATGTTTCAAATAAAGGATCTCAGGTGAATCCTCTAAATTCGGCTGATGATTAGGACTACTGCTCTAATTTCTGCTTCAACTAACTAAACTTTTTTCTGCTTTGTAGGGATCGTGTCTTTCTGTTCCACTTGATGTGTGTGTATTTGTCATATTTAAGATAACAAAGGGATTCATATCACCATATTATTGATATGAATAACATGACGATATCTGTAGTCAATATTGATTAGATCCTGCTCATCCCCAGCTAGGTAATGAAAATGATAAAAGCACTTCCTGAAGTGGTGCAGGCCTTTATCACACTTCAGCGTTCGAAAAGCAGAAGATTCAAAGAGTAGCGTAATAAACCTTCTGCTGCAGCCTCGATCAATGCTGGGCCCATAGCACGGGATTGTTGTGGATTATTTATGTAGAATTCAGCACATATACGTCGTCTAAAGACACCAATCTCAGTTTATAACAATTACTTGATTATTATGAAACCAAGGACTATGTTGTCAAGATCTCCCGATGCGTATTTCGTGACTTTAACAGGAGCGCTGTAACAGTATAGGTAACTCGTTACTGTCTGATCACATTATTTCATTACAGAACAGCAAGAAAACTATACAAACAACATATCACATTAATAAGCATTAGAATTAGCCAAAGCTTAAAACATTAATTATGACTAAAGGCTGTATAGAAGGATTAAATTAAAGGTTTAGGGCAAACTAGTCGTATTAAACGTTTAACGTCGTATTAACTCACATTTTTTCACACGCTGACTTTATGATCCAATCCTCTATAATTGCATCAAACTGAAGTTGTTCAAATGAAGAAATATTTCCAGCCCATAGACGATAATTAAAAATAAGTTTAATCTTAATAGAGTTATTCGCCGTGATCGCTTGCAACGATTGAATATCATTATACTGTGAACAAGAACGGGAGGTTAATCACAATAAATATAATTCAAAAATAAACTAAATAATTCAAAACAAAGTATTCCTCTCTTCATTAATCTGACTGACAGTCGCGTCGCTCAGGTGGGCTCATGTTACACCTTAAAGGGGTCCTTTATGCTCTTTTACACAGTCTTGATGCTGTTTTGGGGGTGTACTAGAACGTGCTCTCATGCTTGGTGTTTCGAAAAACATTATTTTTTCACATAATTTATATTACTACAATACCTCTCTCCCCAGGCTTGATTAGTTCCAGGGGTGATAAAGACCCGCCTTCCGAAAAACGAAATGTGTTGTGATTGGTCAGCTGTCCCAGTGCGTTGTGATTGGCCAACAGCTTAGACCAGGGGTGCCCACACTTCTTTGTGTGGGGATCTATTTTTTAAATGAGAAACTCACCGAGATCTATCAAGTGAAAAATAAATAAATTATAAAATACATATTAAACAAATAATTAAAAAGACTTGTTGGGATGTATCTTTATATTGTACTAATTTAATAAGAAAATAAACCTATGTTTTATTATTATTATTCACCATTCACGACGCCATCAGTGAATAGTTTCTCTGTAAGAACAAGCTGTTTGGAGCGTCTGATGCCCGTATGCACATAAACACCACTGATCCTCACAAACTTCTCCAACACACGTGAGCATCTGTTATAAAACACTTGCTGTATTCAACTACGTGAATATACTGAGCTATATTAAAGCAGAAATATGATGTTATAGTGATCAGCGCACATACACGGTTCGTTTACACATCATTATAACGGACACTTATCTTCCTAAATTGGGAAGATAAATTAAAGAGGAAAAAATTGAAAATTATTGCAGATAAATTTAATCTACATCAGTTAATTAAAGGGCCAACTAGAATTGCGAAATCTTCAAAGACACAGTTAGATTTAATATTTGCTAATAAACCTGAAAGGATAATTAAGAGTTATAATTTGATCACTGGGTTATCTGATCACAATTTAACCTTAGTTGCACGGAAACTAACAAAAAACAGATTTAAAAATAATATAGTAACTTCTAATGTTTTTCATTGTATACCAAAAGGAAAATGATTAGCATTCGATGAGGAAATAGCTGATCTAAAGTGGAATGATATTTTATCTTCCAAGGATATAGATTATGGTTGTAATACATTTTATAATAGAATTAAGTCTGTAAGAGACAAATTTATTATTAGTGTTCAGAAAAAAATCAAACATAAGAATGTTTTACCGTGGTTCAATGAGAATTTATGGAAGCTGATGAAAAATAGGGATTCATTATTGAAGAAAGCTATTAAGACTGGAAGAGTCACTGATAGGCTTTGTTACAAAGGTCTGCGAAACAAAGTTATTCGAGAGCTGAGAGTAGCCAAATCCAATTATTATCTTCATCTAATGAATGAGGCTAAAGGTAATGGTAAGCTAATTTGGAAAAACATAAATTCTCTTTTACGAAAGGAACCAAATCTTATAGGTGATGTTAAACTAAAAGTTAAGGGAAAGCTAATTGAAGATGACTGTGCCATTGCTACTATTTTTTATAATTTTTTTATTGATTCCGTTAAAGAATTAGGGGATACTTTTTCAAAAAGGGAAATAAATATTAGTCCAATTGAGGATGTACGTAAAAGTTTTAATCTAATCAAGACAAATGAAACGCAAGTTAATAAAGTTATTAGCTCATTGAAAAACTCAAAATGTAAAGATGCTTATCATTTGGATACTATGTTTGTTAAAACTCACAAAGATAGTTAGTTTAACCCCGGTCATCACTCATTTAATTAATTTGTCATTTGAAGGTAGTGTTTTTCCTACTGCATGGAAAAAAGCAATTGTTACTCCTATTTTTAAATCTGGAGACCATCATCAAGTTAGTAATTACAGACCCATAAGCATACTGCCAGTACTCTCAAAGGTTGCAGAGAAGATTGTTTTTGAACAGCTGACATCCCACCTTAATACCATTGAGGCTGGCTTACATTGTATGCAGTTTGGTTTCAGAGTAAATCATTCTACTGAAACAGCTGCTTTACATTTAATAGAGCAAATAAAATCTAAAGTTGACAAAGGAGGATTTGTTGGGGCTATATTTTTAGATCTACGTAAAGCCTTTGATACTGTTAATCATACAGTTCTCCTTTCTAAATTGTCTACATTTAAATTTTCACCTGAAGCTTTAGCATGGGTATCCTCATACTTAATAAATAGAGAACAATGCGTAAAAATTAAAGGGGTTAAGTCCTGTGATTTGCATTATACAATGGGTGTACCCCAAGGATCAGTACTAGGTCCTTTACCATTTAGTTTGTATATCAATGATCTTCCGCAACAGTGTGAAGGGATACAAGCACAAATGTACGCTGATGACACCGTTATTTTTGCACATGCGAAAACAGCAGAACTAGCAGCTGAAAAGTTAAAAGCTGCTACAGAAAAGATTACTCAGTGGCTGGAACAGTCATGTCTTAGTTTAAATATCAGCAAAACAAAAGGAATTTTTTTCTCTAAAACAAACGTTAAATCTCCTGATGTTGCTGCTATATATATTAATGGTGAAAAGATAGATATAGTAAATGAGTTCAATTATCTTGGTATAATATTGGACTCAAATCTCAGATTTAAAAAACATGTAAAGAAAATGGTGAGGAATATTAAATATAATATGGCAAACTTTAGACAAATTAGACCATGTCTTTCTTTTGATGTAGCTAAGGCTTTTATGCATGCTACAATCTTCTCTTATATGTCTTACTGTTTGACATGTTGGGATCAAGCTGGTGAAACTGTTATTAAACCCTTAAAATCTTTATATAAACAGACATTAAAAATTTTAGATAAAAAACCTAACCATTTTCATTCTTGTAGGATCATAGGGAAATATAATTGTTTTGACTTTGACAATTTTAGACTTTATTCAAGCATGTGCATGGTTTATAAAATCTTAAACGGTCTGGCTCCTTCTGTATTACGTGACTTTATTCATCTTCGCTGTGAAACCTCTGTAAGATCTACCAGACTATCACTTATGAGTAATTGTTTGGTTCCCTTTCGTCGTTCCGCATTTGGGTTATCATCTTACGCTGTGAAAGCCACTAATCAGTGGAATGCTCTACCAGAGGACATAAAAGGGTGTAGAGCTTATGGTCCTTTTAAATTGAAGTTAAAATCATTTTTAAAATTTAACCAATCATGTAACCATTGAGATTTTTGTAGTTAAATTAATTGACTGATTCATTACTGTATGTTTTTTTTTATGGCCCTGACAGTACGTGTGTATGTATGTATTTATTTATTGTATGTGAACATAGGTATTGTTTGTGTAATGTTGTTTTAGTGTTGACCTGCCTGGAGGACTACGGATGAAAAATAGCCTTTGGCTAAATCCGGTACAATACATGAAATGGAAATTTTATGTTAAAAATTGTGCATGGTCCCTTTATAAAAAAAAAAAAAAAAAAAACACAGCGTGTCCTTGATTACAATCGTCGTTCATCAAATCTTTAGGCTACTATGACACTGGCTTCTTTTATCCAGCCGAGAGCAGTAGTTTGCGTATCATATTCTCATACAGCGGTTATGAGCCGCCGTTCAGTCTGTATTTCACACAGAGCGATGAGAAACGGCTTGAGCTGCTCCGAAACACAGAACATCACAGAATACTTAGAGAGGTGGTGCTGTTATTTATTAATAGACTACATATTTTTACAATGCTTAACATATTATTCATAACATTATTTAATATACAGGTCCTTCTCAAAAAATTAGCATATTGTGATAAAGTTCATTATTTTCTGTAATGTACTGATAAACATTAGACTTTCATATATTTTAGATTCATTACAACACAACTGAAGTAGTTCAAGCCTTTTATTGTTTTAATATTGATGATTTTGGCATACAGCTCATGAAAACCTCAATCTCAAAAAATTAGCATATTTCATCCGACCAATAAAAGAAAAGTGTTTTTAATACAAAAAAAGTCAACCTTCAAATAATTATGTTCAGTTATGCACTCAATACTTGGTCGGGAATCCTTTTGCAGAAATGACTGCTTCAATGCGGCGTGGCATGGAGGCAATCAGCCTGTGGCACTGCTGAGGTGTTATGGAGGCCCAGGATGCTTCGATAGCGGCCTTAAGCTCATCCAGAGTGTTGGGTCTTGCGTCTCTCAACTTTCTCTTCACAATATCCCACAGATTCTCTATGGGGTTCAGGTCAGGAGAGTTGGCAGGCCAATTGAGCACAGTAATACCATGGTCAGTAAACCATTTACCAGTGGTTTTGGCACTGTGAGCAGGTGCCAGGTCGTGCTGAAAAATTAAATCTTCATCTCCATAAAGCTTTTCAGCAGATGGAAGCATGAAGTGCTCCAAAATCTCCTGATAGCTAGCTGCATTGACCCTGCCCTTGATAAAACACAGTGGACAAACACCAGCATCACTGACTGTGGGTACTTGACACTGGACTTCAGGCATTTTGGCATTTCCCTCTCCCCAGTCTTCCTCCAGACTCTGGCACCTTGATTTCCGAATGACATGCAAAATTTGCTTTCATCCGAAAAAAGTACTTTGGACCACTGAGCAACAGTCCAGTGCTGCTTCTCTGTAGCCCAGGTCAGGCGCTTCTGCCGCTGTTTCTGGTTCAAAAGTGGCTTGACCTGGGGAATGCGGCACCTGTAGCCCATTTCCTGCACACGCCTGTACACGGTGGCTCTGGATGTTTCTACTCCAGACTCAGTCCACTGCTTCCGCAGGTCCCCCAAGGTCTGGAATCGGTCCTTCTCCACAATCTTCCTCAGGGTCCGGTCACCTCTTCTCGTTGTGCTGCGTTTTCTGCCACACTTTTTCCTTCCCACAGACTTCCCACTGAGGTGCCTTGATACAGCACTCTGGGAACAGCCTATTCGTTCAGAAATGTCTTTCTGTGTCTTACCCTCTTGCTTGAGGGAGTCAATGATGGCCTTCTGGACAGCAGTCAGGTCGGCAGTCTTACCCATGATTGCGGTTTTGAGTAATGAACCAGGCTGGGAGTTTTTAAAAGCCTCAGGAATCTTTTGCAGGTGTTTAGAGTTAATTAGTTGATTCAGATGATTAGGTTAATAGCTCGTTTAGAGAACCTTTTCATGATATGCTAATTTTTTGAGGTTTTCATGAGCTGTATGCCAAAATCATCAATATTAAAACAATAAAAGGCTTGAACTACTTCAGTTGTGTTGTAATGAATCTAAAATATATGAAAGTCTAATGTTTATTAGACAAGTTTAGGAAGTCGTGGCCTAATGGTTAGAGAGTCGGACTAGTAATCGAAAGGTTGCGAGTTCGAGCCCCCGGCCGGCAGGAATTGTAGGTGGGGGGAGGGAATGTCCAGCGCTCTCTCCACCCTCAATACCACGACTGAGGTGCCCTTGAGCAAGGCACCGAACCCCCAACTGCTCCCCGGGCGCTGCAGCATGGCTGCCCACTGCTCCGGGTGTGTGTTCACGGTGTGTGTGTGTGTGTGTGTGTGGATTTGTTCACTACTCACTGCTGTGTGTGTGCACTTGGATGGGTTAAACGCAGAGCACCAATTTCGAGTATGGGTCACCATACTTGACAATACGTCACGACTTTTATCAGTACATTACAGAAAATAATGAACTTTATCACAATATGCTAATTTTTTGAGAAGGACCTGTATTTTAGTTTTATCTCACACCCCCTGGTTGAGAACCTATGACCTAAAGCACGATCTAGCAGCATGGCCTTCAGTTGATTGCGATCGTCTGATTGGGCACCCCTGGCTTAGACGGTGTTTCAGTATTGCCCCGCACCAAAGCAGCAAGTTCGTGTTACTAAATCATATTCAGACCTCGAGAATATTGAGGATCGCGCAGAACCTTTGCACGCACGGATATTGCAAGATATATTAAAGTGGTAACGTTATTGTTGTTTTGGCTAAATCATGTTTTAGATGGGATGTCAACAACAGCTTAAAAATAACTGCATTGACTGTGTACAGATAAGTGCAATGGTAATATGTATTATGTTTATTGTTCTTTAATTCTAACATTATAACATGAATTGCAGTGAAACTGTTATACAGTTGAATTTATACCAGTCCCACAGACTTACACTATTTGTGGCGCATATATATATGCAAACCAATTCTCTGCCAGTCCCTTTGGAGTGGACTTTGAGATTTATAACTTTGTAGATCGTTTTATGCCCAAACATACACACTACACACTGACTAACATCAAAAAGTGAAAAAGCATAATAGGACCCCTTTAAAATGAAGGATGACGTGATGCATGGTATGGGATCGGTATAAATTACGCAGTTTTAACACTGACGTTTATTGCGTCAATGTTCAACTAAACTAAATTAGTTTAATTTTCTTCACAAAACTGGCGTCTGTCCGTTGACAATAAAGCAAGCAGAAATTCCTTTATGCTACTAATCGGAGCCGGATGTGACGATGCGGACTGTGATAAAGACCTATTCTGGAACTGTGATTAAATTAAATAAATACAATAACATCTTCATTAAATAAAAAAAAGAGATTACCTTAGACTGATTAATATGTACACACAGTACAGTACTGGTCAAAAGACCCATTACTATTTTTAATGTTTCTGAAAGAAATTTCTTATGCTCTTCAAGCCTGCATCTTATATTGTTATAAAAAAACATTTATATTTTTTAAACATCTTTTTAATAATAATAATAATAATAATAATAAAAAAAAACTGTTTCTGTGATCAAAAGAACCACAGGTTATAAAATAAACATTAAAAAACGGTTTCTAACACTGTTTCTAACAATCAGTATATTATTATGATTTCTGAAGATCACGGGACACTGAAGACTGGAGTAATGATGAAAATACAGCTGCAGATCACAGAAATAAATGTTATAGTAAAATAGAAAACCATTATTTTAAATTGTGACAATATTTCACAATATTGTTGTTTTTTTTCTGTATTTTTGATCAAATCGGCTAAATCCAGGCTTGATGAGCACAAGATACTTCTTTAAACCTGCTCATGCTGCTGACGAACAGCAAGCGTTGTTTATGTATGTGATTCTCTCCAGAATGTGCTATAGGGTGGCTATAAAGTTATTTTTGTTTTCTGTGTGCACAGTATTCTCGTAGCTTCGTAAAATTGCGGTTGAATCCCTGATGTCACATGGATTATTTTAACGTTCTCCTTGCTTCTTTTCTGAGTCTTGATCGTGTAAGGATCCTTGCTGTCTATGAGAGGGTCAGAGAGATCTCAGAGTTCATCAAAAAATCTTAATTTATGTTCTGAAGATGAACGAAGGTCTCACGGGTTTGGAACGACATGAGGGTGAGTAATTAATGACAGAATTTAAATTTTTGGGTGAACTATCCCTTTAAAGAGTCTTAATGCATACCTGCCAGCCAAT
The DNA here is from genome assembly GCF_936440315.1 of Barbus barbus. Classification (NCBI taxonomy): domain Eukaryota; kingdom Metazoa; phylum Chordata; class Actinopteri; order Cypriniformes; family Cyprinidae; genus Barbus; species Barbus barbus. The sequence goes on along the minus strand of NC_136755.1, from coordinate 30,848,375 downwards.
CAGAATGGAGTATTCAGGCAGACCATGGTATAAATCGGGGTAGGCAACGTCGGTCCTGGAGTGCCGCTGTCCTGTAGAGTTTAGCTCCAACCCTAATCAAACACACCTGAACAAGCTACTCAAGGTCTTCAGAATTACTAGGGCTACAGGCAGGTGCAGGGCTTTTTCAGGGTTGGAGCTAAACTCTGCAGGACATAGGCACTCCAATAAATAATAATAATAATAATAATAATAATAATGAGAATTCAGGTCCATGACTCTGTATGAGATGAGTACCTGTCGTGTTCTCGGCTGCGTCTGCGGTGTGTTCTTGCTCTGGACCTGCTGGGAGAAGCACAAGGTCAGTGTCCAGATCCGCAGCAGTGAGAACGCTGTGTAATGCTCACTCGCTCACTCTCTAGGGCTCTGGGACCGTCTGCGGCGTCTGTCGTAGGACGGGCTGCGTGATCTGCGTCTGTCGCGGCTGCGTGAGCGTCTGCGCCGATCGTGGTCCTCGTATCGCGAGCTGCGCGGCGACTGCCGATCCTTGGACTTCATCTGCCCCGGCGCTGAGAAGCACAAGAGAGCTCGGTCACAATCGCTCCAAACACACTGTCTCCTCTCAGACCAGGTCACACTCACTCTTGCGGTCGCCCTGAGCGAACTGGATCTCGATCTGCCGGCCACAGACCCACTTCCTGTCCAGATTGAGCAGAGCGTCCTCCGCATCCCGGACATCCTCGAACCTGCTGCGCTGTTAAGGGCTCCAGCTGAACGAGTTCATCTCACACACACGACACACACTCACTCACAAATAGGGCTGGGTAAAAAATATTGATCTCTCAATTTCAATCGATTCTCATTTTTATGAAACGATATCAATTCTTAAATCCCAAGAATCGATTATTCTGGCCTGTTTTCCTTTAAGGGGAGACACTGCAGGCAAAAACTCTTTACATACACCGGTCACGTTTGAGATTTTGGGCTTATTGCTTTTTCATAAAGTGTTTTTTCAGACTAGTGGTATGAAAACATCCAAAAGACACTGTTAAGTGTTACTTTTATAGCACTTTATCTATGCGTGTCAATAGATTTCAATTACAAGACATATTTTTAAAGACCGTTTTCTCAAAACAAGTTTTTTCTCCTCCTACACCGAGCCATAAATCTCCACTTCAGTAGCACTTACACACACCAAACTTTACATTTTTATTCCCGTCTATATCCTGAAGGTTTTTACAGAGGGACTTATTCATATATAATTTGCTTGATACATTGCTTTTTCTGTTCTAAGTGTTTTCTGAATTATGGAGCGACAAAAATGAGATATTACAATCAAATGTTTTTTGCGTTTTGACTTCATCCAGTGTTCAGATTTTTGTACTAGAAATGTATGCAATGTATAACACATTTCAATAAATGCCTCATTTGCTTATTTAAACCTAACATTTTAGAAAGCTTGCAATATTACAAAAAAAAAAAAATAGCAATTATCAATGTAATCAATCAACTGGGTAAGTAAGGCGATAACTATTTATGTTTTTTGTGTCTCGCCTTAAATGGACGGAAGATTGTACTTTGGTAGTTTTCATATGAACGTGTCAGATTTCAAATTCTGTCCGTTGTATTGCAGTATTCATATTAAACCGAGCCAAAACAGCATTAATCTGGAGTGACAGATCGCTGTAGCACATGTGATCTGATCATCTCCTCTGCTTTAATACTAGTTATAGCACAAAATAAGCATGACTAAACATATATACTAAACGTATAAGAGTACAACTTTACAATCCGTATCCTGTCTCATGTAATCACTCAATCAGTGTTTCAGCCACGCAAAGATGTCAATATAACAGCTTGTAAAAGGTTACGTAACGTCACATTTACCTCAGAAAACATATTCGGTGATCATAAACTCATTAGTCAGATAGAAAAATAAACTGTAGAGAGGGGCATTTTGCTTAATATATGCATCATAACACATATTCCTTATTAAGTGTAATTTAAGCAGTTGTATAGCCTACAAATCAGTCAATTTTAACCTTCAGTATCATAGTAATGTAGTACCAACTGACTCTCGTATATTTTACAGCATTAGATGAGAGATTTTTTTCCTTGAGAAAATTTGGCATGTACTGTACCTGATATGTATCCAAAATAATCAATATCAAACCGAATCACAAGCTTGTGAATGAGAATCGAATGGTGAAATGTGTCCAAACCCAGCCCTACAAACGAACACAGGCTTGTGTCCTGAATCAGAGGATACTGGAGTTACCTTTACCTTCATCTTTACGCTCTTTAAAACACCGCCGCCGCTCGTCTCGGCCCCATAATGCCTCTTTGTCTCTTGGAGCTTTACATTGCTTTCGTTTCACACTCTGCCTCTCTGTTAGCAGCCATCTCTTTCTGTCTTTCTTGCGGCGACTTGGCTTTTAGTCCTACTCTACACGGCTCTTTAACTGTGTCTTTGTGCCGGGCTCCACCAGGGGGCGCCGCTACAACAGAGAGATAAGGGTTAACACTTGCAGTCAAAGGATATTGAATGTACGCGAATCCTCTGGGCCGGCGTGAATAGAAGTCTAGGGGGATGTAGACGTCGGCGACGGGCCCGTATCGGCCGAACTCTCGGCGCAGATCCTCTGGCCTGAACACCGGAAATAACATCTTACTCTCTCAAAGCGCTGGCTTTCCAAACCAACCGCGGACATACTTACCGCCATCTTAAAGAAAACGTGCTGCTCGTTTCCTCTCCCTCAGGCCATCCGAGACGAGCAGAGCAGTGAAGATTTTAAGATGAAACCCTGGTCACTGGCGCATTCATTAAATGTAAGTCAAAAAACACACATTCGAATGCAAAAACGCTGAATTTTAGATGTGCGTCAGGTAAGAGTCGTTGCATTTTAATGCTTTTGTTTGCGTATCCAGTTGAAGCCACTAGATGAGGGTCTCCGTTCATTCAAACTATTGCGGGAAGAGAACATCAATGCAGAGAAGATGTGGTTTACATCAAAACTGAACCCAAGCCGTTCACACAGAACACATATTTATCATTTTCTAGAGGGACATATATCAGCGTTGCACTCGTGTCTCGCACAAGAGAGCCGTATGTTTAAACAGCATGTTCAATTATTGTAAGTTCAACTTTTAAAACATGTGTCGAGACTTTATGGTGGTTTTTCCTCATCCCACTGCATCTCATGTTTTAAATGAAGAAAGTACTCTTTGTGATTGGTTTTCGGTCCTTTGTATTAAACTATACATTCATACATGATGCTTTTTTGTTTCTAATTGTTTAAGCAACTTAATTATTATATGGTTTATAAACATTATTTTAAACTTTATGTACTTTTTCAAAGATAGTCGTGTTATTTTATTGCTTTAATAAACGTGCATTAGTAATGTTTTGCTCGAAGCGCCGTCTTGTGGCCTCAGGAGAGAAGATAACCGTTAGTTAGTGCGTGAAAATAGAGCAAGTTAATGAAGACTAGTTTATTCACTGTACATGCTTTAGACATGTCAAACATCACATTAGGCTCTGGATTACAGTAATAATGTTCAGTTTCTTGCACAGACAGATCGTTTCTCTTCATAAGACCGCAGTATATCGTCAGGAGCTGCAGGTATTCATCCAGTATCGTCTGATATCGTTTCTCTCAAAGCGCCGGTTTCCATCGAGTCACCAGTGACCAGGGTTTCATCTTCAAATCCTCTTCACTGTTCTTCTGAAGAACGAAACGGATCTCGGACGGCTGGAGGAGAGCTAACTCACAGAAAAGGATCTTTTAGGTGAAGTGTCTGTTTCAAGCAGACAGTAAACACATGAAACACTGAACTGTTTTAAAGCAATATTCTGAGTGGAGCACAAGTTAAACTCTTTAAAACAAACACAACATTGCGGCTCGTCTCTCGATAGAAACTAATTCATTATGTTCCCATTTCTGGCAGATAAAGCAGACTCGCTGTAAGAAAGCAGCTATATTCATTCTTCTGTTCAAATGTAGAAAGATGCACGATATAATATTATAAATGAGTGCAAAACTATTGCAAACCCGAACAAAAATCTAAATGTTTTATTATTTTAGATCATCATTAGTGCATTGTGTGACTAACAGTGTAAACTTTATATCAATTTACACAGAAATGAAAGTGAAACTAACATTTAACGATTGTTTTGCTCCATTCCTGTTTCTAATTAATTCCTGAATGTTTATTATTATTATTATTATTATTACCAGAACACTGCTGTAAAGCCTCAGTTAAAGAAGTGTTCAGAAGTAATCAGGCATCGACTCGAACAGCTTTATATCACAATATCTGATGATTAAACTCATCACTTCAGTTTATAACAAATACATAATTAAATTAATATATTAATGATGATAATAAAACGATGGGCGCGAAACACAATAAACCCATCAAACACGCAATGTTAGGCATCAGAAATGCTGCATTATAACAGACAGATAAAACATGTTTATTCCCAGAGATTAATGAGAAATATAAGAGATTTATGAACGTTTATGAAAGCAGGAATGAATAAAGTTTGACTCACCGGGACTCGTCGGATATATTGCGGACGAACAGAGAGCTGTTCGGGGGTCTCATGTACCGAGACATGACGATTATAACTGAAGTCTTTTATGCTTGTTAAGGCCAAATATTAATGACTTTTAAGAATGATTCCGATCTGAAATCTTTCTCGCTCCACGCGGTTCTGTGTCGCTTTTACTTCGGCGGCGTCGAGACCTGAGAACACAGCTGCTCTACACTCCACAGCGCCGCCTACAGACCCGCTCCAGCACTACACCACACTACACGCACGCACGCACACACACACACACACACACACACACACACACACACACACTTACAGGACTATAATACAAATTATTAAAATAATTCATAACTCATACAAATAAATAAATAAGACTTGTTCATAATGGAGCAATGGTTTCAATTTATTTAATATGCCAATAAATTGTTATACAAACTTAAAATACAGTAGTAGACTACATTATTACACTGACAGATTTATATCGTACTATAATAATAATAACAATATTCCAGGGGCCTGTTTCATAAAACAAGTTTACCAGATAATCCAGGTTTATTTCAGTAATTCTGATTTATTTTCACTTGATTAGGTTTCCGAGTGGTCACCAGCAGAGCTTCTTATCAGTTCAAATGTAGTCTCATTTATATTTTCATTTTTAATTCACTGATTTTAACTTTTGATTTCGTGTTTTTAATGCTTTAATACTTTAAAGACCAATTTTAGATTGTAATGTTTTAATGTTTACATCTGATTTACAGTCACTATCATAAAAATACACTTATATGTAGGATTAAAATTCTACGTGTCACATTTAATGTCCAACAACAAATATTTTGGCAGAATGTATATTTTATTCTGAATTCTTTTATTCTATTCTGCTCGGTCTGTGTAGCGCGCATGCGCAGAGCAGCACTCGTTCACTCGCGTAAGCCACGCCCACTCCTGACAGGAAATGGTTATATTTTCATGACTTTCTAACATTTACAGATGAACAATATACCTGTGACGTATCAGTAATGCACCGAGGAAAACACGACGTCTCAAATGCATTAAACAGCACAGATATATTCACTGTTTGCTCAGATTCATGATCGACATTAAGGGCTGTTTAAGAAGCGCGTCACAAGATCAGATTGAGGGAAATTAAACTCGTTCATGAAACCGCTTTAGATTGATCTATCGGGTTATTTCAAATCAGGTTTAGGACTTTAATCCTTTTATGAAACAGACCCCTGAACATCGTCATAATCTATAAATATTTATTAAATTGTGTGCGTGTGAACTGATGTAAGTGTGTGTGTGTGTGTGTACTGATGTGAGTGTGTGTGTGTGTGTGTGTGTGTGTGTGTGTGTGTGTGTGTGTGTGTGTGAACTAATGTAAGTGTGTGTGTGTGTGTGCGTGTGAACTGAAGTGTGTGTGTGTGTGTGTGTGTGTGTGTGTGTGTGTGTGTGAACTAATGTAAGTGTGTGTGTGTGTGCGTGTGTACTGATGTGAGTGTGTGTGTGTGTGTGTGTGTGTGTGAACTAATGTAAGTGTGTGTGTGTGCGTGTGAACTGAAGTGTGTGTGTGTGTGTGTGTGTGTGTGCACGTGTGAACTAATGTAAGTGTGTGTGTGTGTACTGATGTGAGTGTGTGTGTGTGTGTGTGTGTGAACTAATGTAAGTGTGTGTGTGTGTGTGCGTGTGAACTGAAGTGTGTGTGTGTGTGTGTGTGTGTGTGTGTGAACTAATGTAAGTGTGTGTGTGTGTGCGTGTGTACTGATGTGAGTGTGTGTGTGTGTGTGTGTGTGTGAACTAATGTAAGTGTGTGTGTGTGCGTGTGAACTGAAGTGTGTGTGTGTGTGTGTGCACGTGTGAACTAATGTAAGTGTGTGTGTGTGTGTACTGATGTGAGTGTGTGTGTGTGTGTGTGTGTGTGTGTGTGTGTGTGTGTGTGTGTGTGTGAACTAATGTAAGTGTGTGTGTGTGTACTGATGTGAGTGTGTGTGTGTGTGTGTGTGTGTGTGTGTGTGTGTGTGTGTGAACTAATGTAAGTGTGTGTGTGTGTGTGTGTGTGTGTGTGTGTGTGAACTGATGTAAGTGTGTGTGTGTGTGTGCGCGTGTGAACTGATGTAAGTGTATGTGTGTGTGCGCGTGTGAACTAATGTAAGTGTGTGTATGTGTGTGTACTGATGTAAGTGTGTGTGTGTACTGATGTGAGTGTGTGTGTGTACTGATGTGAGTGTGTGTGTGTGTGTACTGATGTGAGTGTGTACTGATGTGAGTGTGTGTGTGTGTGTGTACTGATGTGAGTGTGTGTGTGTGTGTGTGTGTGTGTGTGTGTGTGTACTGATGTGAGTGTGTGTGTGTACTGATGTGAGTGTGTGTGTGTGTGTACTGATGTGAGTGTGTGTGTGTACTGATGTGAGTGTGTGTGTGTGTGTGTGTGTGTGTGTGTACTGATGTGAGTGTGTGTGTGTGTACTGATGTGAGTGTGTGTGTGTGTGTACTGATGTGAGTGTGTGTGTGTGTGTGTGTGTGTGTGTGTGTACTGATGTGAGTGTGTGTGTGTACTGATGTGAGTGTGTGTGTGTACTGATGTGAGTGTGTGTGTGTACTGATGTGAGTGTGTGTGTGTACTGATGTGAGTGTGTGTGTGTACTGATGTGAGTGTGTGTGTGTGTACTGATGTGAGTGTGTGTGTGTGTGTACTGATGTGTGTGTGTGTGTGTGTGTGTGTGTGTGTACTGATGTGAGTGTGTGTGTGTGTGTACTGATGTGAGTGTGTGTGTGTACTGATGTGAGTGTGTGTGTGTACTGATGTGAGTGTGTGTGTGTACTGATGTGAGTGTGTGTGTGTGTGTACTGATGTGAGTGTGTGTGTGTACTGATGTGAGTGTGTGTACTGATGTGAGTGTGTGTGTGTGTACTGATGTGAGTGTGTGTGTGTGTACTGATGTGAGTGTGTGTGTGTACTGATGTGAGTGTGTGTGTGTGTGTACTGATGTGAGTGTGTGTGTGTACTGATGTGAGTGTGTGTGTGTACTGATGTGAGTGTGTGTGTGTACTGATGTGAGTGTGTGTGTGTACTGATGTGAGTGTGTGTGTGTAATGATGTGAGTGTGTGTGTGTACTGATGTGAGTGTGTGTGTGTACTGATGTGAGTTTGTGTGTGTGTTAAAGTTAAATGTTATTTTTATCACAAGTAGAAGGTTTCTATTGAATATTTGCTCAGTAATTTATTGTAATTTTAAACTCGTCTGCTCCTCCTGATGAGAGTCACGCTTCCGGCAGAGAACGTCTGAAAACACACACAGAAATATTATATGACTGTAAGCTGACAGATGTGTGTAATATGGACAGATCTGAGACTCTCTGACCTCGATCATCTCCTCGCCCTGGATCTCTCTCACGTGTGTGAACTTCTCTGATTCAATCACAATCTTTCCGTCGATGAGTCGAGCTGTGGCCTGAGACACAAACAACTCATGCTGCTTATGAAAGATTATGAGATCAATATATCAACCCTGGGTTAGATTTAATTACATAACCTCCCATCCACCCAAACATTTCCACATTTAGGATAGACGTTTGACAACTTTTTTATGACATCTCAAGTCTTTATTTATAGCTCTGGAAGCTAACATAGGCCTACTCAGTTTTATGTTATTATATCCATCAGACAATATTTACATAAATTTGATTAGCCTATGTTCAAGGGCGTAGATTTGCTTTGAACATTGGGGGTCTTGTGGTTCTGGGTGTGCTTACTGACATTTCTTATTTAAACATTTGTTTTAAATCAGCTTTGTTATATGCATATATGTTAAATGTATATGTATATATTATATCTATCAAATGACTTAAAAAATAAACAATAGTTGAAATGATTGCACACTGTAACTGATTACAAATTCAACTTTTACAAATACATTCAAATACAAATACAAATACTGATGTAAGTGTGTGTGTGTGTGTGTGTGTGTGTGTTAGTGTGTACTGATGTAAGTGTGTGTGTGTGTTAGTGTGTGTGTTAGTGTGTACTGATGTAAGTGTGTGTGTGTGTGTGTGTTGTGTGTGTGTGTGTAGTGTGGTGTAGTCCTGGAGTGTGTGTGTGTGTGTGTGTGTGTGTGTGTGTGTGTGTGTGTAGTGTGGTGTAGTCCTGGAGTGTGCGTGTGTGTGTGTGTGTGTGTGTGTGTGTGTGTGTGTGTGTGTGTGTGTACTGATGCAACTTTTACAAATTCAACAAAACAAATATTTTGAAAAAAAACTCATGCCATTGTAATGCACTAATCCCTCTGAAAAGGAAACATAGTAGTCAACTTTTGCAGAACTATACACTTGGAATTAGGATACATCAGACACACTGGTAGGCACTTGTAGGCACACTGGCACAGAACAGTAAATCTGATTACACATTTCAAGTGAAAGCACCAAATATCTTCTTGTGCCTCTCACAACCAGCAATAAATTGTTGGCACACCAATTTCTTGTTCAAAAGGTCCGACTTGTCTTGGTGAATGTGACACACTGTGACATGATTCTGTCTCTTTTGTGACATACTTGAGCGTAGCCAAGTTTCAACCTTCTAAGAGCACTAAATCTCCTTTCTGCTTCTGAAGATGAGACTGATACAACCAGGAGCAACCTGACCAGAGTTTCCACTTCACTGAAAAGGCCACAAACTTCCACTGACAAACCTTTAAGAATGTTTGCTGCCTCCATACTGGACCCAAACTGATAGTTATGTCTAAACATGGGTAATTGAACTGCAAGCAACTGGCTGTTGATCTCAGGATACTCACCACACACTGAATCAATTTGTCCAGTGAGCAGAGTATTCTCTAGTTTTTGCAAGATCAGTAGACCTTGCTGCTCAAAACGCTCATTGAGCGCCATCTCAACAACATCAAGGGCCTGATAAAACTCAATTCTGTAATGCTCTGTTGCTGTTTTTGGCCTGTATGTGCTTGCTTCTAGACTAAAACGCTTAGGCAGTTGTCTCAGTTCTGGGACTTTGATAGGCTCTAGGTTTAGCGAATTGACAATCACAGTTGCTTGCTCAAAAAGACTTTGAAAGGCATCTTCATTTCTTTTGTCTTCCAAAATAGACTGAACACAAGAAACTGCAGCTTTCATGCCAGAGATAGTTTGGTGTTTTTCTTTGGAGCGAGGTATTCAGACATCCCAACTCTCCAATCACAGCTCCTGCCAACACAAGACCCAGTACGGTCTTACCTTTGAGAAACTGTTGGTGCGAGCCATTGGCGGTGGATGCAGTAGGAGCATTGCTTTTTGACATTTCCTCTAAGGAAGTGAGCACAGAATCATACTGCTTGAGAACAGATGTTATTGCTTGGTGTCATACCATCCATCTTGTTTGACAGAGAGGCTTTAGAGTGCTTGAGATACCATGATCTGCTGTAGCAATCTGGTTAAACATTTCTTTGTATTTACCAGACAAACCACACAAATTTCCAAGCTGATGCATCCAGTCAAGAGAATCTCTCAGCAGTTTTGAAGCTGTGCATGCCTTTTGAGTGACTAGGTTTACCCAATGTGCTCCACAGTGAACATATAAAGATAAAGGCTGTTTCTTTTTAATTACAGCCTGTGCTCCCGAGTATTTGCCAGACATATTGGCTGCACCATCATATGTCTGGCCACGCAATGCAGATAATGGCAAATTTAATCGAGAAAGTACATCTATTGCCATTTTTGCAAGACACTCTCCTGTAGTTTCTGTCACTGCATAAAAACCAATGAATTCCTCGTGAGGAAGCAAGTCGTGGTCAACATAACGAAGACAAACAGACTCTTTCTCCGTGCCAGAGACATCTTGTGTTCCATCAACAATTAAGGCAAACTGAATGACAGGAAGGGATTGAATGGTATCAGCTATTCCTCTGATGATGGCATTGCTCATTATGCTGAGTAAGTCATTTTGAATTTGAGGATTTGTGTAATTATGCTTTTGTGCTAGCCACTTGTAAAGGGTTGGATCATCTGCTGCTTTGCATTTTAGAAGTTGGGAAATATTTCCCCTCTCTGCAGTACGACCTCTCAATGCAATACCTTGTCGAGCCAAATACTGAATACACCCTACAATCTTGAGTGCATTTCTCGCTTGCTCCTGTTGTCTAGAAACAACTGAGGAGAGCTGTGAAGCTATGCTGTTTGTTTCCTGAGCATACACAGTTGTTGCATAGCAGTGGGAGTGACATTTTGCATGAGCTGTAAACTTTTCGACTGCCTTTTTCCAATTCCTAAAGCCAGAGCTCAGAAATGCAGGGTCTAACTTAGAAGCAAGCATTGTTTTCTTTGAGACGACTTTTGCGCAATAAAAGCATAAAACACCTTTTAAAGTGGCACTGTAATGCAGCCAAGGAAACATCTGAAACCATTTTTGCTGAAAGCGCAAGACATAGTTTACTCTAGTCTGTACTACTATGAACTTGGGATCAGGATGTGCAGGCTTCAAGCAAGTGGTGATTTCTGAATCTTGAAATCCTTCACTGTCTCTGTTTCCTGTGCTCAGCTGCTCCCTAACATTTGGATCACCCTGAAACTAACATGACAAAAACTTACATCAGTTCACATGTGTGTGAACTGATGTAAGTGTGTGTGTGTGTGTGTGTGTACTGATGTAAGTGTGTGTGTGTGTGTGTGTGTGTGTGTGTGTGTACTGATGTAAGTGTGTGTGTGTGTGTGTGTGTGTGTGTGTACTGATGTAAGTGTGTGTTAGTGTGTACTGATGTAAGTGTGTGTGTGTGTGTGTGTGTGTGTGTGTGTGTGTGTACTGATGTAAGTGTGTGTGTACTGATGTAAGTGTGTGTGTGTGTTAGTGTGTACTGATGTAAGTGTGTGTGTGTGTGTGTGTGTGTGTGTGTGTGTGTGTACTGATGTAAGTGTGTGTGTACTGATGTAAGTCACACACATGGAGGTCTTCTCTCCTCACCCTGTCCCTCACTGTGATATATACAGATTACACAGCTGGTTTTATTGACATCTAACATTTACATTTGTCTTTTCTGTACTGTCTGTTTGCATACCTGATCAGATATTCTTCCTCTCCTTCTTTTGATTGGTCTACTCTGCAACTACTTTCACCTTGGATCTAATATAAGAGAAAGTCCACTAAGACAACTAAAACAACAAAAGCTAGCAGAATATCTAACCACATTGCTACTGTCTATTCTAAGCAGTATTTTATTTTCGTTCGTAACTATATATTATACATTTTGTTTATGCTAATTGTTTTACTTGACCAAATAAGCTTTATTTTTAAATCACAGCATAGATCAGTATTAGCATACTCACAGATGTGTATAATTTGTGTATTATCGAATATATATATATATAAATATTTCCCTATTTTCTTACCAGCTCATCTGAAACATCTTCACCCTGTCCCTCACTGTGATATAGATAAACCAGAAAAAAAGTGTTTCTATTGACAACTTTAACATGAACTTCACATGATATACATCTGTTTACTGGAGTCCTTAAAACATTTTAAAACATTATAGCCTAATGTATTGTTTGACTCATCACTCATCTTTCCCTGATCACCTGTTCCTCCTCCCCATCTTGCTCTACCCTGATGCTACTTTCACCTTGAATCTGATATAAAAAAATCTTTCATCAATTTTCTTTATAATCATAATTGTGAAATGAGAAAAGAAATACGTTAACTATGAAATTAAAACCGCCAATAGATGGCAGCTAGAGCTATTTTTGATAACTTGTATAAATTGCAGTGAATTAGCTAGCTAGCTTCAATAGGAGGTGTCTCGTTCTGGTTAGGGTCAGTACCGAATTCAGTTGACTTGCGCGGTTCATTATGCTTTTAAAAACGTATCAAACATGTCCTGCTCTTTCTTCGCATTCATCAATGTTTCTTTGGTACTCGTGTATAAGCAGTCCTGCGAGGCATGATAACGTTATATTTACAGAAAAACTATGTCCCCTGAATCACGCCTCGTGCACCCCAAGGAGTTCGATTATAATATTATTATCATACCTCTCTCTCCGTCTCGACATTTATTTCATTCTTTTTTTTTTTTTTTAGAACTTTATTAGATTTTTTCAACACCTTCACTCACAAATAATTGTCCAACGAACAATCACATAACAACTAACAATAACACACAAAAAAAAAAAAAGATAATAATTGTATGCGTGTGGGGGGGGGGGGGGGGGGCATTAGACTAATAAATACCTCAAGTATTAGTCTAATCCTCTTCAATTTAACTATTTCCAGTAGAATTTATCTCCTTAAAATAATCTATGAAAGGTTGCCAAATTTTATAGAATTTTTCTTCTTTCTTTTTTAAAGAGAATCTGATTTTCTCTAGCTCCAAATGTTTCATGACATCCCTCATTAGGTTTATATATGTAGCAGCTTTCTGTTTCCAGTTTAATAATATTAATCTTCGTGCTAGTAGACTGACAAATGAAACTATGTTTTGATCCGAACTGCTTCTAACGATCTCAAAATTGCCAATACCTAGAGCTGCCTTCAGGGGATCTGGACCTATAGGCCTTTGCAATATTCTTGAAAATGTCAGAAAAACATTTTTCCAATAGGATGATAATTTTGGGCAGCTCCAAAACGTATGAGCCAATACCTGCCCACAACGGTCACATGAAGGGTCTACATCTGGAAATATCTTACTGAGTTTTTGCTTAGACCAATGTAAACGATGAATTACTTTAAATTGTATGAGGCCATGTCTTGCACATATCGATGATCTATGAATCTGTCTAACGGCTATCTCCCATTGTTCGTCTGTAATTTCAACACCCAAATCTTCCTCCCAGGAAGACTTTAAGTGTTCTAGAGATGATGTATTTGTCAACTGGAGGAGCATTTCTTATATATATATATATACATGCCTCCTTTCTCATTAGGGTCATGCAAAATTATCAAACTTCCATTACTGATATATTTGGAGATTTGGGATATAATTTATTTGATTCTTTTTAATTTTAGACCAGTAATTCAGAATAGTCTGCTGAGCAGCGCTTCTCTTCATTTTCAGATCTAATGTTAAGTGATCTTCCAGTCAGCACCACAAAGTGCGAAGCAATATATGGGAGTTACCAATCTGTGCAATGGAGGGGGACTGTAGTTCTTTATTGACAAATTCATACTCGATTCGGCATGAACAAACAATGATACAAAATATATCGATTCTACATGTATTTCATATGACCACAGCAGATATTGGGGGGGTTGTATTTGCTAGTTTTGAATATCGGGGGGGGGGGGGGGGGGGGGGGTTACCTCCTACTACGCCCCTGCCTATGTTAAACCAACAACATTACAGCAGCAATTTTAAAGATAATTTCTTTGTTTGAATATTTTCTATATTCTATAAGAGAATATAGAAAAATATACCTTAATTAATTTGTTTCCTGTTAGCTAAATTTCACAAACATAAACAAAAAGCTGGCTCTAAATCTCTCTCTTCTTTATTCAGAGTTGATCTGGACAAGAATATGTAACTGTGTCCTCTTAAAGTGTAAATTTATTTAATTTGTGTTTTTATTTATTTTGTTTTGGTTTGGTTAACCTGGCAGCATCCTTTACGAAAATTAACCATGTTTTCACTACAAAAATAAATAAATAAAATAACAAACAAATAAATTAACAAATATAAAATATATTTAGGCTACTAGTTAAACGGATATTCACAAATTAACCATGGATTTTCTACACTAACCACAGTTTTACATTGGTATTTGTAGTAAAAAGGCAAAAAACAAAAAAAGGTTACACATTTACTATAATAAATCCATGGTTAATTTTCTTAAGGGATTAGTAATGGGGCCTACCTCTGTATTCTTTCTTGCTTTCTTTTTTCTTTGTTTTGTTTTTAGAACTGTATTGTCTTAATGGTTTAATGTTGTACTGTTTAATAAAACAAGAAAGAAAAAAAAATTATTCGTGTTAAGCGCTCCGAAGTCCCGATCTGAATAATGATTCATGAACCCGCTCTGATATTCCTAACTGAATCAAATGATTCAAACACTTCAAAACAGTGAATCATTTTGCGACGCAATGGTTTAACTGAGTCAGAGTTTCGAAAAGCTCAGTTTCACCCATCATACAGGTACATCTCAAAAAAATTTAATATCATGAAAAAGTTCATTTTTTCTTGTAATTTATTTTAAAAGTGAAACTTTCATATATTCTAGATTCATTACATGTAAAGTAAAACATTTCAAAAGTTTTGTTGTTTTAATTTTGATGATTAGAGCTTACAGCTCATGAAAGTCAAAAATCAGTATCTCAAAATATTAGAATATTTACATTTGAGTTTCAATTAATGACCATCTCTACAGTATAAATTCAGAGTATCTCTTGTTCTTTGAAACCACAATAATGGAGAAGACTGCTGACTTGGCAATGATCCAGAAGATGAACATTGACGCCCTCCACAAAGAGGGTAAGACACAGAGGGTCATTACTGAAAGCTGTGGCTGTTTACAGAGTGCTGTATCAAAGCATATTAAATACAAAGTTGACTGGAAGGAAGAATTTGGGAAGGAAAAGGTGCACAAGCAACAGGGATGACCGCAAGCTTGAGAATACTGTCAAGCAAAGCTGATTCAAACACTTGTGAGAGCTTCACAAGGAGTGGACTGAAGCTGGAGTCGGTGCATCAAGAGTCTCCACGCTCAGACGTCTTCAGGAAAAGAGCTACCAAGCCACTTCTGAACCAGAGACAACGTCAGAAGCGTCTTACCTGGGCTGTGGAGAAAAAGAACTGGACTGTTGCTCAGTGCTCCAAAGCCCTCTTTTCAGATGAAAGTAAATTTTGCATTTCATTTGTAAATCAAGGTCCCAGAGTCTGGAGGAAGAGTGGAGAGGCACAGAATCCATGTTGCTTGAAGTCCAGTGTGAAGTTTCCACAGTCAGAGATGATTTGGGCTGCATGTCATCTGCTGGTGTTGGTCCACTGTGTTTTCTGAAGTCCACAGTCAACACTGCCATCTACCAGGAGATTCTGGAGCACTTCATGCTTCCTTCTGCTGACAAGCTTTATGGAGATGCTGATTTCATTTTCCAGCAGGACTTGGCACCTGCCCACACTGCCAAAGGTACCAAAAGCTGGTTCAATGACCATGGTGTTACTGTGCTTGATTGGCCAGCAAACTCGCCTGACCTGAACCCATAGAGAATCTCTGAGGTATTGTCAAGAGGAAGATGAGAGACACCAGACCCAACAATGCAGATGACCTGGAGGCCGCTATCAAAGCATCCTGGGCTCTCATAACACCTGAGCAGTGCCACAGGCTGATCACCTCCATGCCACGCCGCATTGATGCAGTAATTAAAGCAAAAGGAGCCCCTACCAAGTATCGAGTACATAGAACTGAACATACTTTTCAGAAGTCTAATATTTCTGTTTAAAATATCCTTTTTTATTGATCTTATGTAATATTCTACTTTTCTGAGACTTTTTTTTCTACTTTTTTGGGTTTTCATTATCTGTAAGCCATAATCATCAAAATTTCAAGAAATAAAGTCTTGAAATATTTCACTCTATGTGTAATGAATCTATATAATACATGGGTTTCACTTTCTGAAATGAGTGACAAAAAATATTGACCTTTTTCATAATATTCAACATTTTTTTAGATGTACCTGTACGTGCTTTTTAAAATCATTACAAGTGCTGTCGATATTCGATAATGAATGGCTCTTTTGATCTGTTTTGTTGTGGTAACTGTGAATCGACTCACACGATCGAATCTTCCTCAGTGAATCGTTTGAATGAATCACCTTGATCCTCTGGCCGTCCATGGTGTTGAACTCGCTCTCCGTGCCGATGGTGAAGCTGTTTGTGTTGCTTCTCAGAGGAGTTTTCACACAGATGATGAATTCATCTCCGTTTTGCTGAATGGTGGTCAGAGGTTTGACTTCATTCATCATTTTAATGTAAATCGCTGGAGCGGCTGCTCATAAAACACACATTCAGAGAAACAACAAACAAAACTGGCAAAGTACTGAAACACTGCAAAATATGAGGTTCTTCCTCAGTATTTTTGTCTTGTTTTGTGGTACACATATCTAAACATCCTTAAATCAACATACATTTATTAGAGAAACAAAATAGCTTAAGACATTCCGTTTTCTGAAAAATGCACCAAAATTAAGTGAGTTGCCAACTGATGAAATAAACCCAACTGAAAGACAAGATTATTGTTCTGACACTCATTAGCAGATCGTTTTCTCAATCAGTTTTGATACAGTAAACAAGATCTGGTTATTGTGCTCCTCAAACATGTATGTTGATGTAAGGCTGTTTAGATATTTGTACTGGAAAACAAGACACAAATACTGAGCAAGAACATTAGAGTATGAAGTGACTCACAGACGGCTCTGAGAAACTCCTCTGCGTTCTCCTGTTCATAGAGTTTCCAGCTTCCACTGAAATCCACAGCCATCCTCCAGCAGCCAGCTCTAGATCTGATCCTGAGCTTTGTTATGTGTTTGTGATCCTTTAGTTAATGAGTCTCAGGAGATCTGAGTGTTTGAGTCTCCACAGCGATGCTTCAGTCTCAGAAGAGTGTCTTATACACACGCATTAAACACAGAACACCTCAATTACTCTGAAATACAGCAAACGTGTCTGTAACACCTTCAAAACACCTCCATCAATACTCCCCAAAGACAAGGTAGACAGCTTGGGGCGGTGAGATTTTTTTTGCTGCATTTGATCAAAAATACAGTAAAAATAGTGAAATATTATTAAAGTTTTAAACGGCTGTTTTCTCTGTGAATATGTGTTAAACTGTAATGTATTTCTGTGATCTGCAGCTGTATTTCCAGCATCATTACTCCAGTCTTCAGTGTCACATGATCTTCAGAAATCATAATAATATACTGATTTACTGCTCAACAAACATTTCTGATTATTATCAATGTTGAACACAGTTGTGCTGCACAATACTTTTGTGGAAACTGTGATGCATTTTATTTTTCAGGATTCACAGATGAATAGAAAGTTGAAAGAACAGCATTTATTTAAAATAGAAATCTACTGTAACATGTCACCTTTGATCAATTTAATGCATCCTTGACAAAGAAATTAATAATTTGATTGAAGTGTAAATGTAAAAATCTGACCCCACGCTTGTGAACAGTAGTGTAAGTCAATGAAGAGACAGCTTTAACAGCTCCAGACAATCATTCTCATTCATAGAAGCGCAGGATGCTCTTCGGATCGTCTCAGTAGAAACTCTCTTATGTTTGAGTTTCTTTGTCTAGAGTAGATAACACACAAGCGCTCACAGCAGACGCGTGAGAAACACAGGACCTTAGAGAGCACAGGAGTCTCACACATATCACTTTCCACAGCATAAACCCCACAGAAGCCCTGGTCTTGGAGCAGCTCTCAGTGTCTGTGATGCATGAGCTCCTCGTCCTCCTCCAGCAGATGCTCAGGACCCGGCTCGCTCAGAGCCCGAGGAGGCTTCGGCTGCTCCAGAGAGAACTTCACGCTCGGCTTGCGTCTGGCGTTCACATCTCCAACACTGAGCTCAGAGAACAAGGAGGAGTTGGATCTCAGACGCTCACCAGACTCCAGTCTTCTGCCCGGAGGAGCAGGAACCATCAGAAAGTGGCTCATCTGCGAACGTGACACACACACACACACACACACACACACACACACACACAGACAGACATTCTCTCATTAGAGTTACAAATGACCAGCTTCTATCATGTGATCGTTTCTCTTTATTAGTGCTACTGGATCTTAGCGCTGCGTTCGACACACAACATTCTTTTAAATAGACTAGAACACTTTGTTGGCATTAGTGGAAGTGCATTAGCATGGTTCAAATCGTACTTATCTGAACGCCATCAGTTCGTAGCAGTGAATGATACTCAGCTCTATATTTCTTCACAGCCCAGTGAAACACACCAAATTGAGAAACTAACGGAATGCATAGTCGATATAAAAACCTGGATGACGAGTAACTTCTTACTGCTAAATTCTGAAAAAACAGAGGTGTTATTTATCAGACCTAAAAACCCCACATGTAATAACCTAGAACACTATCTAACACTCGACGGCTAGCTCTGTCATTTCTTCTTCATCAGTTAGGAAGCAGCTAGAGTCCTTACTAGAACCAGGAAGTATGACCACATTAGCCCGGTTCTGTCAACACTGCATTGGCTCCCCATCAAACATTGTATAGATTTTAAAATCTTGTTAATTACTTATAAAGCCCTGAATGGCTTAGCTCCTGAGTACTTGAGTGAGCTCTTATCACATTATAGTCCTCCACATCCACTGCGATCTCAAAACTCTGGCCGTTTGATAATACCTAGAATATCAAAATCAACTGCAGGCGGCAGATCCTTTTCCTATTTAGCACCAAACTCTGGAACAATCTACCTAACACTGCTCTGGAGGCAGACACACTCTGTCAGTTTAAATCTAGATTAAAGACACATTTCTTTAACCTGGTTTACACATAACACACTAATACACTTCTATTATTCAAATCCGTTAAAGGATTGTTAGCCTGCATTAATTAGATCAACTGGAACCGGGAAAACTCCTCATAACACATGATGTACTCGTTACATCATAAAAAGAATGGCATCTACGCTAATATTAGTCTGTTTCTATTCTGTTTCTCAGTCCTGGTCCGGATCAGATGGTGGATCGGTGCCGGGAGATGATGTATGTGGCCCTGATCATCGGCGGAGGCCGGACACCTGGATGAGCTTCGGGGACATATCCCCAGTGAAGACCTCCACTTAAAATACAATAAAACTTCAAATAAAACAAATAACTAAAAATATTATAAAATACCGAACTACATAATACTATTATTGTTAGAAATTGCAACAATATAAAATAGAAATATAATACATTTAAAATTTTAATTAAAACAATAAGTAAACAATAAATAAACAATAATATCCTGGCCAGAGAACTGATTTCAATTTGATTTCACAGATACTATTTAAACTGAACTGAACTGAGCTAGACAATGACATCTCTGAACTCAATAATGAAATGCCATTAACTGAAAATTGAGTGTTTAATCTTATTTTTATACATTACTGACACTCTATCCTCCAATCTGATACTGTTAAGTGCTTTGACACAATCTGTATTGTTAAAAGCGCTATAAATAAAGGTGACTTGACTTGACAGACACACACACAGACAGACAGAAAGACAGACAGACAGACAGACAGACAGACACAGACAGACAGAAAGACAGACAGACAGACAGACAGACACACACACACACAGACAGACAGAAAGACAGACAGACAGACACACAGACACAGACAGACAGAAAGACAGACACACACACACAGACAAACACACACCCGATTCAAATCACTTTCATTGACAATTTTACTCCATTGGCCAAACCTGAGGAAATGGTGCTATCAGGTTGACAATAGTAAACATTGTGAAAAAAAGAAAGAAAGAAAAGTACATATGTTGAAGGCTTGCCAACAGAATGAAAGCCCTTTCCAAATAATGCATGCTTTGATGCTGAACTTGCACTGGGAGTTATTTCAGAGTTTGATGTTTGAGATGTATTGGTTATGTGTTCTTCTGTCTCTCACCCGTCTATCCATCTCCTCGCGCTGCTTCTTGAGACGCGTCTCGCTCCAGTCATCCTCAGCATCCGGCATCAGTGTGTGCCGGCTGTATGAGCGCAACTAACACACACACACACACACACACACACTTCAACAAACTCAACACAGCATGACAATATACTCTAGAAAATTCAATGTCTGGGGAACACGACGAGTTCAGTTAGCAACACTATGAAAACACAACTTAACATCTCCATTACTTTTAAATAAATTAGAATATGCAAATAACCTTTTCTGAGAAATTGATACAAATATCTGTCTATGTGTGGGGAATGAAAACTTGTTTTCCCTTTGAATTTAATTGTTTTTTCTGAGTCCATTGACAGATATTTGTTCTTGTTTTAATCATGAACTCACTTGATTTTTTTCAGTTTCTCAGAAAACAAGACTTCATGTGTTCACTTTGCATCTCCAGTAAATGAGTCTTGATATTGTAGAAGAGTTTTATTAATCAAAATATTAATTAATCAAGTGTAATCAATGTGAATATAGCCATTTATGTATCAAGTTATTCTACTATTATAAAATTGTATCTGCATGTGTGAGTAGAGGCCTGCAGAAGAATGGAATGTGCTGACGTATGGTTTAAGATGAAGCTGCACATCTGGGTTTGACATGATAGGGTCTCCTCCTTTAACGTAATGTAAATTGGGGCCTATTATCTGCTCCAGGAAGCAGATAAAGGCACAGCCAAAAGAAGATAAACTATGACATAGGAAATGTATAGACCACACCTTAAAGGAAAAAACTGTATTAAAGGGTATGGAGACACACTCGAGAGATTCTCTGCAGGGTCTCTCGGTTTTATTGTCTCTGATAATAAAATCTAAATTCTGGCATCAAAACCCCAAGATTCTGAGAATGATTACTCACAGCACTGGCGGAAAACAACCACCACAATATAAGGATGTTTAGATATGTGTACTGGAAAACAAGACACAAATACTGAGGAAGAGATTCATTTTTTGCAGTTCATGCAGCATTTAATGCCATGATTCTATGAATTTAAGACTTTCTGCTGTGATTTATGACTGTTTAAGATCTCCATTTGTGGAAGGATGAATGAAGACTTTTTAAGATCTGCAGAAATCCTGGACTGGAGTCTGCTGCACAATACAAATATAATTGTAAACTGTATTTGAGTGTTTGTTTGTGTTCTGTTTGTGTGTGTGTGTGTGTGTGTGTGTGTGTGTGTGTCTCACTCTCTGGCGCGTCTTCTGCAGGTTTGCTCGCAGGATCTTCCTGATTTCTTCTTCTCGTTCTTTAGAGATGTTGAGTGTTTTCCGGCTGCGCTGCCGTCTGCACACACACACACACAAAATGAGTGTATGTGTGTGTGCGTGAGTGTATGTGGAGGAGGTGAACATAGTTCAGCATACCGAGGATGTGAAGTAAGAAAGAAAGTAGTAAAAGTTAAGAGAGTGAAAACATCAAGGGATCTCATATGCAGAAGCAGTTAAAAGAGTACCGGTTCAGTCAGAAAGACCAAAAGAGAAGGAAATAGAAAATATCACAAAGAGTGTGTGTGATGGTTGTGCCAAGATAAAGGAAGATACGCTGAGAGTAGGCAAAAAAGATTTCATCCTATTTATGGTAGATGTGATCAACTGTACAGCACAAACTGATAAGAAAACTGAGAAAATCAAGATAATAGTGAGATCAGCAGAGAAATATCTTGGAATTAAAGGTCTGGGAAGGAGGAGGGACAACAAGTTCTCAAATATGGGATGGAGATACTGCAGTGCGTTAAATATATTGCAGTGGAATGCAAGAAGTTTAATTGCCAATGGTCAGGAGTTCAAACAATATGTATCAATTTTACAAAATAAACCTCATGTCATATGTATTCAAGAAACATGGTTGAAACCACAATGGGACTTTGTGATATATGGATATAAAGAAATAAGAAATGATAAGACAGAAGTGGTGGTGGTGTAGCTATTTTTTTGCAGAATGGAATTAAATATAATGTAATTAATATTGGGAGCGAACAAGAATCACTAACAGTAAAGATCTGGGTAGGGCAAGAGGATATCACAATTATTAACTTTTATAATCCATGTGCAATTTTTCACCAGAAGAGACGGACGGCAGCTCGCGTAAGTGTTTTGAATACTTGGTCCCAGTTCTGTTGTTTAAATTATTTACTTGCTGCTAGGAAGGACTAGTTTGTTTCCTACCTATTTCTACTCTGCATTTTCGTTGAGGTTTTTATGTTTGATTGCACTTACTGGTAATTAGAATAATTTGCGCCTCAGCTGAGAACGAGCCTGCATGATTGTGCGAAGTGTTAGTTTCATCTTCAGCTATTAGCAGTCCTTTAACCTTATTGGCTGGGCTGATCAGAAGTTGTTTTCACTCTAGTTTCCTAGACTGTATTTATTTGATGTCCGAGCGTAAGCGTAAGCGTTCAGCCGTCGTGCTCAGCCTCCTCGTGTGAAGACCAACGAGTGTAAAGACAGACGACTTTTTCCTGCATGACTTTAACCGAGCAACGACACCGAGCAAACACTTAAGTATCATTTTTATCTTCCCTCACACTTTCCTATCCCCTATCCTTCCACCTCTATCATGTGTTTCCAAACCATTCCGGTTCTCTCTCAACCTCGCTCTAAAAACACACGCAGAAGGCTACGTAACCCTGCTAACCTGCGCCCTATCTCTACATCTTCCACTGCACATCTTTCTTTCTCTGTGGGTCTTTGGAATTGCCAGTCAGCTGTCAACAAAGCCGACTTCATTTCTGTTTTTTCCTTACAATCCACACTCAGCATCCTGGGCTTGACTGAGACCTGGATTCGTCCAGAAGACTCAGCAACCCCAGCTGCTCTCTCTCACAATTTCTCTTTCTCTCACACCCCAAGGCAAGTTGGCCGGGGTGGGGGCACTGGTTTGCTCATTTCAAACAATTGGAAATACTCAACCCACTCTCGCCTAGGCAATCTCAACTCATTTGAATCTCATGCCATTACTGTAACAGCTCCTATAAAACTCCAGATTGGGGTAATCTACCGTCCCCCGGGCCAAATTCTAACCACCTTCCCCCTAGGAGCTGGACGGACTGCTGTTCTCTTTTATGGAGGATGGCACTCCACTCTTAGTCTTCGGCGATTTCAACATTCACCTAAACAGGCCTTATGCTACAGACTTCCATTCACTCCTAGCTTTATTTGATCTCAAACGCCTCACCACTACTAGCACGCACAAATCAGGTAACCAACTTGACTTAATTTACACACGCAATTGTTCTACAGATAATATTCTGGTACAACCACTACATGGTTGACCATTTCTTCATTACATTTACTTTACATTTTGCTACCCAGGTGCCACCATCTCCCTTACCGGTTACTTTCAGACGCAACCTACGCTCCCTTTCCCCCTCCCTTCTTTCCTCCGTAGTATCCTCCTCTCTTCCCTCGCCTACCCATTTCTCTTCTCTGGATGTAAATGCAGCTACTGACACTTTATGCTCTACCTTAACCTCTTGTCTAGACGACATCTGTCCTCTCTCCTCTAGGCCAGCACGGGCTGCCCCTTCTGACCCCTGGTTATCCGATGTTCTTCGAGAGAATCGGACCAAACTTAGAGTGGCAGAGAGAAAATGGCACAAATGTAACGATCCGTCGGACCTGAGTAGGTATCAGTCTTTGCTTTCTTCTTTCTCTACTGAAGTCCACACTGCCAAATCCTCACATTTCCACAACAAGATCAACAGCACTCCAGACATGTGTAATCTCTTCAGAACATTTAATTCTCTCATCTGTCCCCCTCCTCCACCTCCCACCACTTCGATAACAGCTGACGACTTTGACACTTTTTCACAGACAAAACTAGAACAATCAGTAACCAGTTCTCAACTCCACACACACAGGACCTCCAATCAACCACATCCACTGCTCTAACTCCCATCTTCTCCTTCTGTCCCCTCACCGAGGCAGAAGTATCCAAACTTCTCCTCTCCAGCCATCCTACAACATGTCCTCTCGACCCGATCCCCTCACACCTTCTCCAAACAATCTCTCCCACACTCTTACCGGCACTCACACACATTATCAACACATCTCTCCTCACAGGCATCTTCTCCACAGCATTCAAGCAGGCTCGGGTAACCCCACTGATCAAAAAACCTACATTAAACACTTCTCTTTTAGATAACTACAGACCTGTCTCTCCTTCTATTCGTAGCGAAAACACTGGAACGAGTTGTCTTCAACCAGCTCTCACTGTTTCTTTCACAGTACAACAAACTGGATGCTAAACAGTCAGGTTTCAGGAGTGGCCATTCAACAGAGACTGCGCTACTCTCAGTCACTGAAGCCCTGCGAACTGCAAAGGCCGATTCCAAATCATCAGTCCTCATTCTGCTGGATCTTTCTGCTGCTTTTGACACTGTCAATCATCAGATTCTCCTGTCTACCCTCTCAGCACTGGGCATCACTGGGATTCCACTTCGCTGGTTTGAATCCTATCTCACTGGTAGATCTTTCAGGGTGACCTGGGGAGGGGAGGTATCCAAACCGCATCAACTGGTCACTGTAGTTCCTCAGTGACCAGTTCTTGGACCCCTCCTCTTCTCCACATACACTACATCACTGGGTCCCATCATACATGCACACGGCTTCTCCTATCACTGCTACGCTGATGACACACAGCTCTATCTCTCATTTCAACCAGATGTCCCAACGGTAGCTGCACGGATCTCAGGCTGCCTGGCGCACATCTCGGCATGGATGAAAGAACATCACCTACAGCTCAACCTGGCAAAGACGGAGCTTCTTGTCTTCCCTGCCACTCCGACTCTACAGCATGACTTCACGATTCAGTTCGGCTCATCAATGATTACCCCATCAACTTCGGTCAGAAATCTTGGTGTAATCTTTGATGACCAGCTGACCTTCAAAGAGCACATTGCAAAGACTGCTCGATCCTGCAGGTTTGCACTACACAATATCAGAAAGATCAGGCCCTTTCTGACAGAGCATGCTGCACAATTTCTTGTCCAGGCCCTTGTCGTTTCTAGGCTGGACTACTGCAATGCTCTTCTGGCTGGTCTGCCATCAAAAACAATCAAACCTCTACAAATGATTCAGAATGCAGCGGCACAACTGGTCTTCAACGAGCCCATGCTACACCTCTCTTCATCTCCTTGCACTGGTTACCAGTGGCAGCTCGCATCAAGTTCAAGACACTGATGCTTGCGTACAGAACTACCACAGGCTCAGCACCTTCCTACTTCCACTCACTATTACAAACCTACATCCCCTCCAGAAGTCTGAGATCTGCTAGTGAGCGACGCCTTGTGGTACCATCACAGAGAAGCTCAAAATCACTCTCCAGAACATTCTCGTTCACCATTCCTGGCTGCTGGAATAATCTTCCCACCCCTATCCGGAACGCTGGATCCCTGTCAATCTTCAAGCAACAACTGAAAACTCATCTCTTTTGGCAGTACTTGACCTCATCCTAAACTCAAAAAAAAAAAAAAACCTTAATCTTTCCCTCTATCTTTCTCTCCTTCCCTTAGTAGCTTGTACTTATTTGAACAATGACTGAGACTTGGTGTTACGAGCACTTCCTCTGTCTGATTGCCTCTTCAAGATGAATCGCTTTTTGTATTCTCCAATTGTAAGTCGCTTTGGATAAAAGCGTCTGCCAAATGACTAAATGTAAATGTGAAAGGGTTGACTATGATAAACTGAATACTATTGGAGGACGAATAAAGGGTAAAATAATTTGGTGTGGGGATTTTAATGCACATAGTACACTGTGGGGTAGTAGTTATACAGATCAAAATGGCATAAGTATAGAAGAGTTTATTGATGAGAAAAAGCTAGTGTGTATAAATGATGGAAGAGGAACTAGATATGACAGTCATCAAAACAAGGAAAGTGTAATAGACCTGACCTTAACAACAAGGGAGATTGCGGATATTACAAAATGGGATGTTTTAAATAAAACAATTATTGGTAGTGATCATTACCCCATAATGATTATAATAGGAATAGAGGTACATCAAGACAAATCAAGGAAAACTGCGAAATTAAATTTTAATAAAGCAGATTGGGATAAGTTTCAAATAATTAATCAAATTAAATATGAAGAACTTTTTAAAAGGCACATAGCTGAGGTGGATGAATTCAATGAAAATCTGGTGACAATAATTATACAGTCAGCAGAGGAAGCAATTCCAAAAAATACAGAGGGAATAAAGAGAAAAAGTGTTTCTTGGTGGAATGAAAATTGTAAGAAAGCAATTAAAAATAGAAATAAATTATTTAGGCAATTGAAAAAACATCATTCGCTGGAGATATTAATACAATATAAAAGAGCACAAGCAGTAGTTTGAAAAAATAAGAACAGCTAAGCGTGTGCATTGGAAAAAATATTGCAATACAATAGGAAGAGAGACACAATTATCAGATATTTGGGGAATGATTAAAAGAAATATAGCTGCAAGCAGCAATGACGGGGCCAAGCACATCAGCGGCTTAATAAGGAGCTAAGCATAGCATGGAGCATCAGACCAACTGCAAAAATTAGTAATTGAAGCCATTTTAAGATTATTGTAGTCCAAATGGCTGAAAAATCATTTAAAACTACCAGTAATATGATTGAATGAACTTTTCACTTTTGACCAACAGGTGGCACCGTCATCAAATCGATGTGGTGTGTTCTGTGTGAGGTGACAATGGCACACATAAAGTTTGGTGTCAATATGCCAAAGCATTGCAGAGATACGGTCTCAAGTGTCATTTTGGCATCCTGTCTCAAATTCGTTGTTGTGGTATGTGAAAACCGTTTTGTCTATCAACACAAAATCCATATCTTTTGGCAGCATGGTCTGAAGATGATATGATTCGATTTTGGTGAAAATCGGACCAACAGTCTAGGAGGAGTTCGAAAAAGTAGGTTTTTGAAGTAAATCAAAAGGGCAGAGAGGAAGTTTGGCTGACTACGGCAACATTGGTATCACTGTTCTCAGCATGAATCTATTAATATCAGTCTCATTACAATAGGCAAAATTCACAGAAAGATATAAGCATTTATTTGACATTTAATTATAACTTTTGACCACAAGGTGGCACTGTCTGAAAACATTTTGAGTACTTTCAGGTCATGGTCTCCATGGTACATATAAAATTTCGTAATGGTACACCAATGCATTCGTAAAATATAGCATTTTATCTCATAAAACTCCATTATAGTCAATGGCAATTTCATGTTTTGTTCAATTATAGCGCCACCAAGAGGCACAATCCCACCAAGTGTCCTTAGAGTGTGCCCATACATGTGTGTCAAGTTTGGTGAAAATATCTAATTTTGTTTCGGAGTTATAGACATATTTGTGTGTAAGTAGATGTAAAATGACTGACTGTTGAGTTTGTTTGCATTTTTGTGCCACTTACTATCAAAATTTTGGCAATTGGGCGTTAGTGTATAGCCGGGATGCTATGTTTCCGAATTTCCTACGGTAGTTTCGTGTCAATCGGAGTAACGTTTTTTTTTTAAGCACTAAAATGCAATGTAGCACAAACCATAAGGCTAAACCTGGCAAGTTTGGTATAGATGGACTCGGCAATGATTCAGGAGTCTAAAAAGGTGACTTCTGTGAAAATGTCAACCCCACCCAAAGTTAAAAGCATGTGAAAATTTGATTTTACCACTAGGTGGCGCTGCTTCGAAACTTCTGAAGCTCCTTCAGGGCATCGTGCTGATGACCCATACCAAGTTTCGTAACGATACGTTAATTCGTTCGTAAAATATAGCATTTTACTACAAAATTCAACATGGCCGACGCCCAAAATGGGTGACATGGGAAAATTGGATATGGTTGGACTCGGCACGATGCACCGAATCTAAAGAGACAAACTTGTGAATGGTTGGCAAAACCATTCACAAGTTATAAGCAAAAATATGCATTTTTCATATCTCCTGACCACTGGGTGGCACAGCGCCAAAAGTACTGTTTTTGTTTGTTTTTCCTGTTTTTCAAATACGATCAGTTTTACCAGGGATGACCTGCTGAACATTCAGCAGAACACATCACAAAATATTTTACCGAATTTTGATTTTTCGAACGTTTTGCTAGACATTGTAGTTAGCGGAGCCGTAGCTCTGGTCAAACGCTACAGGAGGCGCAGGCGGGGGAAGCGAGTCGGCGCGCTCGTGAAGCTTCGACAGTGCGGATTTCGAACGGCGTTGCCTAGCATCCATCTGGCGAATCTCCGCTCTCTATCCAACAAAACGGATGAACTCCTTCTGCTCTCCCAGGCAAACAAGGATTTTTCAAATGATTACATCGTACTACATCTGCCTAATTACCAGCAGATCGCGACGTGGAATCAACAGGGAAATCGCGCGGCGGCGGGACGTGCTTTTACATCAATGAGAGGTGGTGTACAGATGTAACTGTGTTAAAGAAGATGTGCTGTTCAGATCTAGAAACGCTCTGTTCTATTCGCCGTGGGAGTTCTGCTCGTTCATTCTCGTAAGTGTCTACATTCCACCGCAAGCGCACGTGAGCACAGCTTTACATAAACTCGCTGATCTGATCACAGAGCGTGAGCAACAACACCTGGACTCTGTTTTAATCATTCTCAGGGACTTTAATAAAGCTAATCTCTCCCGCGAACTGCCAAAATACAGACAGCACATCACATGTCCCACCAGAGACAGTAATATATTGGATCACTGTTACACAGCGATAAAGGACGCATATCACTCTGTTCCACGGGCAGCTTTAGGACTCTCTGATCACTGTTTGGTTCATCTTATTCCGACCTACAGGCAGAAACTTAAATCTGCAAAACCTGTATTAAGATCTGTTAAAAGATGGACTAATGAAACAAAGCTGGATTTACAAGCCTGTTTCTGTCTCACTGATTGGACTGTTTTTGAAGCCGCTGTCATCGATCTGGATGAGCTCACAGAGACTGTAACATCTTATATCAGTTTCTGTGAGGATATGTGCATTCCTAACAGGACTCATCTAATCTAAAACAATGACAAACCATGGTTCACTGCAAAACTCAGACAGCTTCATCAGGCCAAAGAAGATGCTTACAGAAAGGGGGATAAAGTCTTGTACAAACAGGCCAAATACACACTGGAAAAGGGGATCAGAGAGTTTAAGAGGAATTATTCTGACAAGCTAAGGAACAAATTCTCTTCCAGTGATCCTGCTTCAGTGTGGAAAGGAATGAAGGATATCACCAGTTACAAGACACCATCCCCCAGCACTCTGGAGAATCAACAACTAGCAGACGACTTGAACGAGTTCTATTGTTGTTTTGAAAAATCGCCCCACACCAGCCCTGAACACCTCTCCACACAACCATTAACACCTCTAGCAACCCTCCTCTCCCCCACACCTACAATTCAAATCAGCGAAGATAATGTGTGCCGGGTCTTCAGAAAGAACAAAAGAAGGAAAGAACCAGGCCCAGGCGGTGTGTCACCAGCCTGTCTGAAATCCTGTGCTGACCAGCTGGCCCCCATCTTCACACAGATTTTCAACAGATCACTGGAGCTGTGTGAAGTCCTCTCATGCTTCAAACGCTCCACCATCATCCCCGTCCCAAAGAAATCCAAATTTACTGGACTTAATGACTACAGACCTGTGGCCCTAACGTCTGTATCCATGAAATCATTTGAAGGACTGGTTTTGGCTTATCTGAAGGACATCACTGGTCCCTTACTGGACCCCCTGCAGTTTTCCTACAGAGCAAACAGGTCTGTGGATGATACAGTCAACATGGGACTGCACTTCATCCTGCAGCATCTGGACAGACCAGGGACTTATGTGAGGATCCTGTTTGTGGACTTCAGCTCCACTTTTAACATCACGGAAACCCTTCAGAATAAACTAACCCAGCTCTCCATCCCCACCTCCGTCTGTCAGTGGATCACCAGCTTCCTGACAGACAGGCAGCAGCTAGTGAGGCTGGGAAAATACACATCCAGCACTTGTACCATCAGCACTGGAGCTCCTCAGGGCTGCGTACTCTCCCCACTGCTCTTCTCCCTCTACACCAACGACTGCACCTCTAAAGACCCCTCTGTCAAGATCCTGAAGTTTGCAGACGACACCACACTGATCGGCCTCATCCAGGACGGTGACGAGTCTGCTTACAGACAAGAGGTTAAGGAGCTGGCTGTCTGGTGCAGTCTTAACAACCTGGAGCTTAATATGCTCAAAACTGTGGAGATGATCATGGACTTCAGGAGAAACCCCCTTGCTCTCCCCCCACTCACCATCATGAACAGCACTGTGACTGCAGTGGAGTCATTCAGATTCCTGGGCACCACCATCTCTCAGGACCTGAAGTGGGATATTCACATAGACTCCATTGTCAGAAAGGCCCAGCAGAGGTTGTACTTTCTTCGCCAGCTGAGGAAGTTCAACCTGCCACAGGACTTACTGAAACAGTTCTACTCCGCCATCATTGAATCCATCCTCTGCACTTCAATAACTGTCTGGTTCAGCTCAGCTACCAAATCTGACCTCAGAAGACCACGGAGGGTAGTCCGGACTGCTGAGCGAATAATTGGTACAACCCTCCCCACTCTCCAAGAGCTGTACTTATCCAGAGTGAGCAAAAGGGCAGGTAAAATCACTCTGGACACCTCACATCCAGCACACAACCTCTTTGAACTGTTACCGTCTGGTCGACGCTACAGAGCTTTGAGCACCAGAACGACCAGATACAGAACAGTTTCTTCCCTCAGGCAATCCATCTCATGAACACTCAACAATAAACGTGGAACACACGACTATAATACATTATCCATTCACCATACTCACTTATTTTATTTTTATTTTCTCATTTCTAATTTGCACATACTTGGCCTGTACATACATATTTGTCTATATTATATATTGTGTTTTTGCTGTTTTGTACATTGCCTATTTGTATATTTGTATATTTTTATTTTATTATCTGTGTCCTGTGCTGTCGCTGTCTTTCTGTTGCACTGTGGAGCTTCTGTCACTATAACAAATTCCTTGTATGTGTAAACATACTTGGCCAATAAAGCTCATTCTGATTCAGATTTTGAGAGAGTGTGTCTGTGTGTGTGTGTGTGAGAGAGTGTGTGTGTGTGTGTGTGTGTGTGTGAGTGAGTGTGTGTCTGTGTGTGCGTGCGAGTGTGTGTGAGAGTGTGTGTGTGTGCAAGTGTGTGTGTGCAAGTGTGTGTGTGAGTGCGGGTGAGAGAGTGTGTGTGTGTGTGTGTGTGTGTGTGTGAGAGAGTGTGTTTTCTGTGTGTGTGTGTGTGTGTGTGTGTGTGAGAGTGAGTGAGTGAGTGCATGCGTGCGTGCGGGTGTATGTGTGAGTGCGGGTGAGAGAGTGTGTGTGCGCATTTTTGTGACAAATTAGGATATAAATTTGTATAGTGACAGGTATTACAAGGTGAAGGTGACTTTTCAGGACATTGACCCATGTCCCCACTTTACAAAACGCTTATAAATCATACAGAGTGAGTTTTTTGGGGGGAAAGTAGAAATGCACAGTCTCCTGTGAGGGCTAAGTTTAGGTGTAGGGTAGGTGTAGGGCAATAGCACATACAGTTTGTACAGTATAAAAACCATTACGCCTATGGGATGAACCCACTTTTCACAAAAACAAACATGTGTGTGTGTGTGTGTCTGAGTATGTGTGTGTGTGTCTGTGTGTGTGTGTGTGTCTGTGTGCGTGTGTGTGTCTGTGTGAGTGTGAGCGTGTGTGTCTGTGTGAGTGTGAGCATGTGTGTGTGTCTGTGTGTGTGAGTGTCTGTGTGTGTGTGTGTGTGTGTGTGTCTGTGTCTGTCTGTGTGTGTGTGAGTGTGCGTGTGCTACTCACGGTGCGGATGCAGTGACTCCTGTGCTTAGATTGGCTGAGCTGTTGCTCTCCAGCAGCATCAGGGCCTGTTTGAGCTCCATCTTGTTGTAGAAGGAGACGAGCTGTGGCTCCTGCGATCGCTCTCCGCCGATCAGACAGCGCTTGATATAGCGCTTATTAAAGCGATTCAGCCTGCAGATGAATAGAACGTTAACAGCAAAGATTTACAACAGCACCGGCAGCATTTAATCGCATCACATCATTCAAACCCACTCAGTTAAGTTTTTACTGAAACACCAAAGTTTTCTTTTAGCTGAAAACCAAAGTTGGAAATGAAGGGAAACTGGGAAGTTTGCTTGATGTTTGGGAACACAGTCGATATTATATGATGATTATACCAAAAAAATTTGATGACGGACTTTAGCTCAGACATTTCAGAATTATTAAAATAACATTTGAGATCGGTGCGCAGTTTAGTCCAGTTATCCAGTCACGTGATCTGCTGATGCAAAGTCACGTGAGTTTATCAATGTGTATCAAGAAACTTAATCAGTAAATGTGTTTCCATCATAGTTTATGTGCATGTCTTCTGCAAATTGAGAGCACAAGTTAATAATGCACAATATTTGCATAAGAATAGTTAGACGGAACATGGCTATTAGCGCAGTCAAACCATGCCATTGAAGAAACACTAAACATCAGTTTCAGTCAATAATTTTGATCTTTCAAAACTATTTCAGCCAAAACCATGTTTTTTTTTTTGCTGTTTCTGTTGAATTTTGTATTAGCTGAAACTCCAGTGCATCACTACGTTTCCTGAGGTATGTGACATTATTGATGTTAATTGATCTCAATATTGATCTTTAGTGATGTCTCTCTACAGTTGAACTGATCCATGATTGATATCAGTGAGTTGTTCTGTTTCTTCTGATGTTCACTCATGTTTATTTGCTGCTGTAACTAGTAGTAAAGAGGAAGAGATGCTCTGTCACGACCAGTGTTGGGGAAAGTTACTTTTAAAAGTAATGCATTACAATATTACGTTACTCTATGAAAAAGTAACTAATAGCATTACTTAGTTACATTTTGTGGAAAGTATTGCATTCCATTACTTATTGTCACCTGGGCTGGGCTGGGCTTGCTTATTTGTTTTTAATAGCAAAAACCCAAAAGTTATATTTTTGGCAGCTGTAAAATCCCTTTCACACCAAAAGTGAAATCAATACTCCTCAGGCTGAAGGAAGAGTCTCTGTTTCTGCACTCACTCCTGATTTCTCTCAACATGCAGACAGGAGAAGTGTCAGTCGATACATGCGGAAACAAAGCAACTGGTGTTACTTATTTGAAAAAGTAGCTTAGATATTCTCTTGTAAATTTAAAAGTCAAGTCAATTCACCATTATTTATATAGTGCTTTTTGCGATGCAGATTGTGTCAAAGCAGCTTTACAGTATTAAACAGGGAAATAGTGTGTCGAAATAGTGTTCAATTCTCCTCTGGCCAGACGAGACCAGCAGTTTAATTCTAGGCTGCAGCAAAGTCCGATTGTGCAGAGGACTCATCTGGTTCCTGTGGTCTTGTACCGATGGCCGTCTAGGTGATGAAAAGTAATGCATTACTTCACTAGTTAGTTAATCTGATAACGTATCTTGCATTACTTGCAATGCGTTACTCCCAACACTGGTCAATGCCGCTATATGAAAGCTATTATCAGCACTGGTTTTACGGAGAGTGTTTGGTCATGTATGTGAAGATTCAGCTGAACGTCTCGTGTTGAGGGTTTGGCGAGTAAACGATATCTGGCTCTGAAACGCACTTGTCTCTCCAGTGATGATGACCGTAGTGTCCGCAAACGCCCTCGATTCCAGCCAGCAGATGCTCCAGAAACTACAGAGACACAAAACAGCATCAGCAGTCAGACAGCAGAGACAGACAGAGGTGTTTGAGATCGGCTGATCACCTGAGTGTGAATCTCCTCGTTTATTGAGCATTTGCTTTCTTTCCTCTTCTTGACAGCCAGAAGGTCAACGAGCGGCCGAATCGTCATTCCCTAAAAAACAGGACAACACGAGCTTTCAGGAACAGAAACGCAATGGACAACCTTCAGCGGATTCTCTCACCTGCACGAACACGGTGAAGAAGATGACGGTGATGATGGCCGTTAGGAACATGTCCTTCATGGGAAAGTCATCTCTGGACAGCAGAAACGCTAATGAGAAGGCGATGGCACCCCTCAATCCACCGTACGCCACGATGAACTGATCCTTACCACTCAGCTTCACCATACGGTACTTATTAATGATGAACGTCAAGCCGACCACACCTGCAGGACAGACAGACAAACATGCAGTCAACATGGATAATACACAGATTCATAAACTCAACACTGGGGGCAGATATACTAACAGCTTACAGCAGCACAAGCCCTCACCTGGCATTAAAAAACTACTGTCAGGATTTACTAAAGACACTCAGTGAAACATTAGTAATGAAAAGACTTGGAGACAGACATTGGAGTACCTCAAGGTTCAGTACTAGGGCCGTTACTTTTCACACTTTACATGTTACCCTTGGGAGATATCATCAGGAAATATGGTGTTAGCTTCCACTGTTATGCTGATGATACTCAGCTACAGTTAAAATGATTTCTGCAGCTGATCTTATTGCATGCACATTTGTAGGACTTTCCCTTTCGGACACAACATTCATGTTAGAAGAGAATTGGAATGAATCATGCAAGGTGATTTACTAAAACTTGCAGTAGTCAATTTAATGGTTTTTGCTCCATTATTTAATGCCCCAAAAACACACGTCTGAACCCATTCTGTGTCTGTGTTGTTAGTCGATCACAAACACCTGATTATCATCTGCTCTGCTGATTTGTGACTCTAATTTGCACTGCTTTTGGTAGATTGCATTGGTCATTATGGAAATTATCTGCTCTTTCATTTTCACATCATCAGTAGAGGTGCAGGACCTTCCACTCCCATCGGTGCTTTTATGTGATTATAGTGCTCTTACACTCATTTGTAATCTGTTTAGTAAATCTGGCTCTAAAATTCTTAGAAAATACCATTAAAAAGTTTCTAAACTTCTAAAAGAAAAGTCTCTTTTCTTAAAGCATTTATTTAATACAGTAAAATATGATATGATATGAAATAAAATACAAAAATACAGTAAAAAGTAAATTATTACAATGTCAATATCTGTTAAAATGCCATTTATTTCTGTGATCTGCAGCTGTATTTTCAGCATCATTACTCCAGTCTTCAGTGTCACATGATCTTCAGAAATCATTCTAATATACTGATTTGCTGCTCAAGAAACATTTCTGAATATTATCAATGTAGAACACAGTTGTGCTGCTCAAATATTTTTGTGGAAACTTATTTGAAATCTATTGCAACATTATAAATGTCTTTACTATTGCTTTTGATCAATTTAATGATAATTTAATCCTTGATTTCTTATATTATAGTGACCTCAAAGTTTTGAACAGTAATGTTTATGGGCACTAAGCACCTCCAGAAATCTTCAATGGCCCAAACAGAAGGGAGCTGTTCGATAAAGATTATCTACTGCAGCATGAAGCAGCGTCTCACCCAGAACCCTGGACAGCAGACACAGGACAATGGTGATGGTCACAAAGGTCCAGTTCCAGGCGTGCGGCCCGGCCACCGTCGACACGCCCAGGAAGATGAAGATCAGGGTCTCGCTCACGCTGCTCCACATCTTCAGGAAGTACTTGATGGTGGTGTAGGATTTGTGGGAGATGTTGGCCTCCACATAGGGCCGCATGATCACGCCACACGCTATGAGCCTGTCAACAATCACAAGCAGGGAGTTACATAATCAGATTACTTTTTCAAGTAACTAGAAACGTAACGCATCACTTTTCAATTTACAAGAAAATATCTGAGCTACTTTTTCAAAAAAAGTCACACCCGTTACTTTGTTTCCCCATTTATTGACCTTCTCTTTGTTGAGAGAAATCAGGAGTAAGTGCAGAGACTCTTCCTTCAGTCTGAGGATCTTTCATCTCACTTTCGGTGAGAAAGGGCCTTTACAGCTGCCAAAAATATAACTTTTGGGTTTTTGTTATTAAAAACAAATGAGAAAGCCCGGGGGCCTGTACCATGATGGTGGCTGAACAAACTCAGGGTTGACAAAACCAAACCAATCCGGCTTTGTTGGTACCCTGACACTGATCATCAACTTTCTCTGTCAACTGAGTTAATGAAGTGTGTGCACTTGCAAGCATCAGTAATAAATCACATGCCTTTTAACTGTGATTCAAAGCCAAAGATTGAAAGATTGAAAAATATGAATTTAAAAACATTTACACAGAAAGTGTCACGGAACGCCTCAGGAACGGCGTGAAAAGACGAGGTCAGGGTCCAAATGCAGGTAAGGTGCTTTTTTTAATGAAACAAAAAGGCCAACACGGCACAAAAAAACAAAACAACTACCTTTACCAAACATACACATGAAATCACAAATAACAATTAATGCAACCAGGCCGACTGGTGAGAGAAGGGAGACTATACAGTCTGTGGCAATGGGGAACAGGTGCGGGTGTAATGACTGTAATAATGTGACAGGTGTGTGTAATGTGGCAGCTGAGTGGAGTTAGGGGAATGAAGTCCGGGAGGAAGGGAGATGGTGACCTCTGGTGGAGAAAGGCAGAACTGCAGGTCCCGGACTCATGACAGAAAGGTGAAAAGAGCTGTCTGTGAAAGTGGACAACTAAAAGAAGACATCTTGGCATATATTGTGAAGTTAGTTTATATAGTTGATAATATATAAATAGGTACAGAGACTCAAAAATCGGAACTCTTATCGTAGTCATGTTTGAAGTTTTATCTATTGATTCTAAAGCTTATTTATATTCTATATTATTTGTATATATTTATGCTAATTTAAAGTAAACGATTAATAATTATTATTATTTTAATATGGCTTGTGTAATATATTACAGCTATAGTAAATATGTAAATCATGTAATTATAATAAACAATCATCACTAAAAGCCAGATGATTTTACTGACTATACTATATAGCATCCTTTAATTTGGAGCAAGAGAAACTGGGGGAGTGGCTTTATTGCATCAGAGATGTGACACTTTGACGCTGCATTAGAAACACTCTCGCATTAGCCTTAATTTGTTTTTCCTTTTTTTTTTTTTTTTGATGCAAATGTGATATAATACAAAGTATAGTGTTATAAATGTACATAAATTCAAAAATAAATAAATCTAAATTTAAAAAACTTTTGAGGATTTATGATGCTGATGACGGTTAAATGCGTCTTGTGAAAAGGGTTCATGGAATGCATTACTTTCCGTAAAAGATATCCAAGTAAAGCAATTAGTTACTTTTCGTAGAGTAACACAGTATTGTTATATACATTTACACTTAGTCATTTCGCAGATGCTTTTATCCAAAGTGACTTACAAATGAGGACAATAGAAGTAATCGAACCAGCATTTAGGACTGTTAACCACTGAGATACATTACATGCAATAACTTCCTTCCTCTAAACTCCACCACCCATCCATGTCATATACTCAACCCCCCCCCCCCCCCCCCCCCCCCCCAAAAAAACAAAGACATTGACAGTGCTGGTGGTTTGGAATACTCATGAGGAACGGTATAAAATAAATAAATGAAAAATACAAAAAAATCTACAAAATCTCTCTAATACCCTTCAAACTTGTAGTTGAATCTCATATTGTAATATTGTAATGCATGACTTTTAAAAGCAGCTTTCCCCAACGGTGCACACAGCATGAGCGTCTGGGACTCACGCCATGATGCCGGACAGGTGGAAGACCTCGGCCGACAGGTAGGCCATGTAGCTGTAGAGGAAGACGAACAGGGGCTCGATCACACGTGTGTGCGACGTGAAGCGTGACGTGAAAGCCGCCAGCACTCCGTACACGCCGCCCACCAGCACTCCGCCCAGTGCCACCACGAAAAAACACACCACACCCAGAAACACGTCGCCCGCAGTCACCTCGCCCGCGTGCGCAAACTCCTCAAACAGGTGGTACAGGACCTGAAGGAAACACACGTGTATATGTTTATTATGTATATATAAATACACACAAATGTATGCAGTATATTTAAAAAATATATTTATATGTAAACGTATATAATTTATATTATATCTAAATATAAATATTTTACATAAATCTAACATTTTATTCCTTAATATATACAGGTATGTGTTTGTATTTATATATACATAATAAATAACCACACAGTAAAGTAAGTAAAAAGTAAAGTCGTGACGTATTGTCAAGTATGGTGACCCATACTCGAAATTGGTGCTCTGCGTTTAACCCATCCAAGTGCACACACACAGCAGTGAGTAGTGAACAAATGCACACACACACACACCGTGAACACACACCCGGAGCAGTGGGCAGCCATTTATGCTGCGGCGCCCGGGGAGCAGTTGGGGGTTCGGTGTCTTGCTCAAGGGCACCTCAGTCGTGGTATTGAGGGTGGAGAGAGCGCTGGACATTCACTCCCCCCACCTACAATTCCTGCCGGCCCGAGACTCAAACCCACAACCTTTGGATTACGAGTCCGACTCTCTAACCATTAGGCCACGACTTCCCCAGTACACACTAGGGCTGCACGATTAATCAAAATTAATTTGCAAAAGGCGATAAATCACGATTAGGCAGAAGCTGTGATTGTCATACGTATCTCTCAGTGAAGCACGGTTCTGTGATCAGTAGTAAATCTCCATCTGAAGGCCCCACAGAAGAAGCTCAGGAGATCCCTATAGTGCTAGCTGAATAAACAGAAGATTTAACTGCTTTCATTGATTCAACGTGACTAATAAACACACAACTAGTTCTTATTATTATAATTTTCATTATAATAAAGTATATCTATAATGCAATGCTAATCGACCCAGCCTTTATCACTGATTAGAATACTATGAAATATGCCTTAAAGTCCCCCTGTAGACAAAAATTATCCCCTAAAACTAATCTTTGATAATCAAAATTACATATTTAAATGTTTTTTTTATCTGAAAATAATTTCCTCATGCCTTAAAATAATTTGAACGCAACTCGACACCCTTGCCTCATTTACTATACGCGGATCTATGAATATGCAAATTAGCCCCGCCTCCACTCAGTCGCACCAGCCAGCCCCTCCTGATCCACAGATGACGACTGATAAGTACAGTTTTAAGGAGAAAATACACAGCAATGGTGTTGATTAATGGACTGGCACATGGTTTGTCTAAAAGCTAATTAAAAACACTACAGACAAATAAACAACAAAAAAAACTTGATTTTCACTACAGGGGGACTTTAATTATTCTGTGTAAGAAGCCACATTATATCACAGAAGGATTTATTTCAAACACTCGACTGACGTACGAGTGTTTTATTAACATGTTATTAACGCTTGTGCAACCTTATGGACATTTTTGTCCATTTCAGTTTTGTTTTTTGTTATTAGTGTGCCTCTGTTAATGCCAACTGCATACATTTTGGCTCAGGTGATTATTTTTATTGGAATTTTAATATTTCACCCTCATTTCCTTCAAAAAAAATAAATTTTACCCTCCGTACAAAAAATACCTTAAGGACAAAAATGTCCCCATTGAAGCCCATTAAAACTGCTATTTTTATTCGCAGTGCCGTTTAACTGTAAAATGATGCAATTGTTGTTAATAGGCTTTCATTCTGTTGGCAAGGCTTCAAAATTTATTTTTTTTACAATTTTTTTACCAGATGGTGCCTTTTTTTCAGATTTGGTCTATAAAGGATCTATAAAGCAAATACTCGCTTTATTCCTGTTTTCTGCTTCTGTATATCATAGAGCCAATTAGATAAATAATGCAGCTATAATTGTGTGGTTGTGTTGGTATGGATGTCAGAGTGTGGTTTGTATGTGTCATAAAAAACATTGTGTGTGTTCTTGTAATAATTGAGAGAGAGAAACTACTGTAAATCACAAATCCAAGCACTGTGTGCAGCAGCAGAGGTTTGCTGGCATCTAATGGGGAAAATGTGGTACTGCGCCCAAACTAAATTTTACTGAAAGCTAATTTTTTGAGATATCAACCTGGTTTAGATTTATGGCTTTGATTTTCTAGCAGGTTTAGAGTTCAACATGTTTCATATATAAAATAACAAAATATTGTTCATAAATCATTTTCATAAACTTAAACCTGTATAACTTTTTTTGTTGTTTCACTTTGTAAACTTTTTTTACTTCAACAACAAT
Source organism: Barbus barbus (assembly GCF_936440315.1). Classification (NCBI taxonomy): domain Eukaryota; kingdom Metazoa; phylum Chordata; class Actinopteri; order Cypriniformes; family Cyprinidae; genus Barbus; species Barbus barbus. The sequence goes on along the minus strand of NC_136755.1, from coordinate 30,808,130 downwards.
CTGCCATGGGTCTTTAAAATGAGACCACACTTAAGTCTCTGCTCCCAAGCTTACAATTTTTATGACCATTTTTTTGACATGGACATTTTTGTCCACTATGGACCTAAGTGTAACTTTTTTTTATTGATGCACAAGGGTTAAATGTGGTATTTTCACATGCTTTCAGATGGAGCGGCATTTACTACACAGAGCCATAGTTCACTGAGAAGCTACACAAACAGCTGTCATTATCACAGAACGATATTTTCGATTTTGATGAAATTGTCTGTGATAATGAACGCAATTGCATAGCTTGTCGGTGATGTGTAGTAAATGCTACTAGAGATTTACTACTAATCACAGAACCAACTCTACTGAGGAGATTAATTACAGTTTGACTATTGCATTCGATTAATTGTGCAGCCCTAGTACACACACACACACACACGCACCCTCAGATTCCAGATTTTCAAATAGTTGTATCTCAGCCAAATATTATCCTATCATAACAAACCATACATCAATGGAAATATTATTTATTAAACTTTCAGATGATGCATAAATCTTATGACTGGTTTTGTGCTCCAGGGTCTCATATAGTAAGTAAACAAACTTTTATTTTGAGTCAATTAATCGTGACTAATGGTTTTGCAGCCCTATATCAGATGTTCTCACCACGGTCACGGCGTCGTTGAGCAGCGACTCTCCGAACACCAGGATGTGTAGCAGTTCGTTGATGTGGATCTCCTCGAAGACGGCCAGGACGGCCACCGGATCCACGGCGGACACGATGGAGCCGAACAGCAGGCAGGGCAGCAGCTCGAGGGCCGCCGGACGGCAGGCGTACAGCAGCGTGCCGGTGAAGAAGCTGTTCCACAGCGTCCCCAGCACAGCAAAGCTCAGGATGGTGCCGGCGTTCTCGGTGAAGGGCCGCAGGGGCAGGAAGTAGCCGGCGTCCAGGATGATGGGCGGCAGCAGGCACAGGAAGAAGAGCTGCGAGTCCAGAACCGGCGGCCTCTTGCCCATCACTCGGATCAAACCGCCCACCAGCAGCCCCACCACGATCAGCAGACAGCTCTCGGGAACCACGGCCGACAGACGTGGGATCAGATGGAAGCCTGAGATGCACACACACACACACCTAACGCAATCACAGGACCACTCCAGGCCAAATCAAATAAATCTTACACACTTCCTTGGCTGAAATTTTTTATTTGGTTCATGAAAGCTTGGCTGATGAAAGCTAAAACACTAAATGCAATGGATGAATATTTACTGAGTAATGAACTTTTGTGTAGGGGAGGATCAAAATGGCAATTTTCATCTGAGATTCGGAGCTAAATTACAGGGTAAAAATAACTTCATAACACATGCATCACTGTGAAACCAATGCAACCAAATCCTTCCAAAATCAACCAACTCTGTAGCTCTTTACTGTCACCCGTCCCCTCAAAGGGACGCCTAAATTTACTTCACTAGATTACAAATAAATCCTAATCTAATCATGACAATCTATATAATCGCTGGAAAGGTCTAAGACTACTCCTAAATAGATATTTGTGACCCTGGAGCAGTCATGAGTAGCACAGGTATATTTGTAGCAATAGCCAACAATACGTTGTATGGGTCAAAATTATAAATTTTTCTTTTATGACAAAAATCATTAGGATATTAAGATCATGTTAAAATCATGTTCCATGAAGATATTTTGTAAATTTCCTACCGTAAATATATCAACTTCATTTTTGATCAGTAATATGCATTGCTAAGAACTTCATTTGAACAACTTTAAAGGAGATTTTCTCAATATTTTGATTTTTTTGCTCCCTCAGATTCCAGATTTTCAAATAGTTGTATCTCAGACAAATATTGTCCTATCATAACAAACCATACATCAATGGAAAGATCATTTATTCAGATTTCAGATGATGTATAAACCTCAATTTCGAAAAATTGACACTTATGACTGGTTTTGTGCTCCAGGGTCACATTTTAAGTTGTTTTGTTACAAATTATGTAGGAAAAGTAATAGATTAATTTATGACCTCAAAAATCTGCATCATAACAGGATTTCTGACCTTTGTCAAAAAGCTTTAGAAATCATCATAAACTATCAAGTCAAGTCAAGTCTGCTTTATTGTCAATTCTTCCACATGTACGGCGCATACATACAGAGAATTGAAATTGCGTTACTCTCAGACCCTTGCATACAGTTAACATTTAAAACACTGACAGTAGATGTTCAAATACAAATAAATACCATTTAAACATATGTACATTAGGGATGTGCACGAGTACTCGAATAATCGATTACTCGAACGCATCAGTGATGATCGAGCATGAAAATGATGATCGATGGGCTCTAAAAAATTTTTTTTTTTATTGAACTACTTCCATTCTTTCTGATTGGTTATGATGGTATTTGGGCGGTAGTCTGATATTTGATTGGTTATGGCTGCGAGAAGTTGTCGTCTAGAGACAAGACCGGAGCACAGAGCGAATATGGCTTCTAAAGCGCGCAGCGATGTCTGGCAACACTTTAAAAAACTTGACGAAAAAACAGTCAAGTGTAAGTCCCACTCGTCTACAACTCTACAACGAGTTCGATGCGTTATCATCTTGCACGTAAACACAAAAAAGCAGATGCTTTTGATGCCGATGCCACTACCAGCAGTCAGACGAGCATAAGAGAGTTCACCATCAGACAGAAATGCGACACAGGCAGGGCAGAAAAGATGATGCAGCTAATAGCAGAAATGACAGCAGAAGACTTGCTGCCTATTAGTTTTGTTGAAGGTGAAGGTTTTTGTAACACCAAACCAGCAGAGGTTTGCTTCCTCTACTGCCACTTCCTGTTTGTTGCTTTATAAGCCAGAAACTGAGCACATGTCAAACAGCGAAGTATTTCCAGTTTACCTGCCTTCCCAAGCGTTTACCATTGTCTTTCTCATGGCCTTGCTGTGTATAACTCTGCCTGTTGACCTCGACTCTGATTTCCTGGATTTGCCCCTCTGCCTTGTTTGCTCGTTTGAGCTGATGTTTGTGTACGAACTCTTTGCCTGCCTACTGATTTCCGTCTTCTGGATTGCCCCTGTGTGTATCAACGGACTCAACTGTGATACTGGTATAGACCTCTTACCTGACTTCACGTTTCTGTTTGTTGCAACCCCTTTTAATAAACTTCTGCGAATGGATTCTAACTCTGCCTCAGCGCCATCATTACAGTTTTAAACGTTTAATGAATTACGTTGAGCCCCACTATACTGTCCCATCGCGCAAAACGGTCACTGCAAGGATTGATGCTCTATACGAAAAATGCGCTTGTTCACTAAAAGACAGTCTGTCGAAGTTTTATTAGCCATGCATGGTAAAATGTTCAGGCTGTTTTTGTTTTAAGTTTAAGCAGCATAGTTAAATTATGCCGGCTTTATTTTATTTACCTTTACCGACTGATCATTTTGAAAGAAATGTTATGTTACCTAATCTTTAAGTTTTATAGCTGTGGTAAAAATATTCAGGCTATTTTTATTTTAAGTTTACGCAGCCAAAATATGCTGGCTTCTAATTTGCGTTAGGCTATGGGCTACTTAACAGTCGTTTGGTGAAGTTGTATTAAACTTTATTTTTGCAAACCTTTTACCAAAAAACTGGTAGATCCACAGCTGTTGTGATGCTGCTGAAGTAAAATATTTGAAGCAAAATATTTTGTTAAAAATAACAGTTGAATAAAATAACTGAAAAGCAGAGTATCATGTGTGTTTTATTTGTTTTATAAAACATAGAAAAAGGTAGGTTATCTTTTTAAAAACTGATCCAAAATGTTTATGCAAATAATAAGACACACATATTGATGGGGATAATACTGTAAAATGACTGTGTTTTTGTTTTTTTTGTTTTTGCGGGGCTTCAGTTGTCGTTGTTTTAAAGCGCCTGTAACGGGAGAAGCACATCCACTACTTTCTGGTTGGCACATAGTTCAAGCTCACATGCATTTTGTGTAGATAAATACAATTTGTAATATAACATTTACATATTGTGTATCTAGGATATGTGATTAATTTTATATACAATGCGTCATGTAGAAAAAGCGCTTCAGCTTCACCTCACGCTGTTATTTCTTTTAAATGTTTACTGTATTAACCACTATTGATGGTGATTTTTAATAATCTGTGTTAATTTAATTATTTTCTGAATCCTGTCATAGTTTTATCAACAACGTTTTTAACAGGGCTTTAATTAAAATATTTTAATTGTCGCTATGACGCACATGCCCCACCCCTTGCTTAAGCTCCACCCCCGATTAATCGAGTACTCGTTTCTCAAACCTGTGGATTACTATAGTGTCAGAGTTCAGTGCTGCATGGGGTAAAAGAGGGGAGGGGGGGCAAGGACGGGAGGGAGTTCAGCTTCCTGACAGCCTGATGTATGAAGCTGTCCTTCAGTCTGCTGGTCCTCGCCTGGAGACTCCGCAGTCTCCTCCCTGATGGCAGCAGACTGAAGAAGCTGTGTGTCGGGTGGGTGGGATCGCCTGCAATGTGGAGGGCTCTGCGGGTGAGACGGGTGCTGTAGATGTCCTGGAGGGAGGGGAGAGAGACACCAACGATCTTCTCAGCTGCTCTCACTATGCGCTGAAGTGACTTGCGGCAGGATGCGTTGCAAGCGCCATACCACACAGTGATGCAGCTAGTTAGGATGCTCTCGATGGTGCCTCTGTAGAAGGTGCACATGATGGGGGTCGGGGCTCTGGCTCTTCTCAATTTGCGGAGGAAGTAGAGACGCTGCTGTGCTTTCTTGGCCAGTGCTACAGTGTTGTTAGTCCAGGAGAGGTCCTCTGTGATGTGCACACCCAGGAACTTGGTGCTGCTCACTCTCTCCACAGTCGCACTGTTGATGGTCAGAGGGGCATGCTGAGTGTGTACTCAACAAGTCAACAACAATCTCCTTCGTCTTCTCCACATTCACAGACTTGATGTGGTGCATGACTAGCCGTTCAAAGCAGTTCATGAGAATAGGAGTGAGTGCTATTGGACGGTAGTCATTGAAGCAGGATGGAGATGACTTCTTTGGGACTGGACTGATGGTGGTAGCTTTGAAGCATGTGGGGACAACGGCCTGATTTAGCGAGATGTTGAAGATGTCTGTGAAGACATCAGTGAGTTCCACTGCACAGTCTCTCAGTACACGCCCAGGAATGTTGTCAGGACCCAGAGCTTTGCGTACATTGATCCTGCTGAGGGATCTCCTCACACTGTCCGGGGACAGCGTCATCACCTGGTCGCCGGGAGGAGGTGGAGTCTTCTGTGCAGTGGTGCTGTTTTGTGCCTCAAAGCGAGCAAAGAAGGCATTCAGCTCGTTCAGCAGGGGGATGGTGCTGTCACAGGTCTGTGGTGGGGGCTTGTAGTCCGTAATGGTCTGTATCCCCTGCCACAGGCTCCGAGTGTCTCTGCTGTCGCTGAAACGATGGGCTATCCTCCTGGAGTACTGTCTCTTGGCCTCTTTGATGCCGCGGGAAAGGTTGGCCCTAGCTGTCTTCAGGCCCTCCTCATCTCCAGCTCTAAAGGCAGCGTTCCGAGCCTTCAGAAGTCTGTAGACCTCCCCTGTCATCCACGGCTTCTGGTTGGCCCTGACAGTGATGGACTTTGTGACTGTTACATCATCAATGCACTTGGTGATGTAGGTAGTGACCGTCTCTGAGAACTCTTGGAGGTCTGTAGTGTTGTTGTATGTGGCAGCCTGTTTAACCCTCTGGTTGTGTTCGGGTAAAATTGACCAAATTTTTTTTTATTTTTCCTGAAAATACTAGTTAACGTTATCGCATTGGACTCAAACTTACTGACTTTGCGCACATAGGGTACAAGTACTTCTCATTAATTTTTTTAGAATTTGCATTGTACACTAGTGTGAGACACAGTGCACATTTTTATAATTTTTTGTTTAATATTGTGAAAATTATTCATAAAAAATTATTTTTTCACTCAAAAAATTAGGTACCTACTCTCAGATAAATGAGGCTTACGATTAATCAGAAGCAAATAGAAACACAAAACCAGTCCTAAATGAACGAAAACAAGTTGACAAAAAGATTGAATCCAATATTTGGTGATAATATAGAATAATGACAGATTTATAAGCAGTTGTTTGGAGTGAACACAACGGGCATGACCGGAGTCCGAACACAACCAGAGGGTTAAACATATTCCAGTCAGTGGTTTCAAAACAGTCTTGAAGTGCCTCTGACGACCCTTCCGGCCACACTTGTATCTGTTTGTGTATTGGTTTGATGGCTTTAACGAGCGGTCTGTATGCAGGCATTAGCATGACAGTGATGTGGTCTGAGGTTCCGAGGTGGGGGAGGGCCTTGTAGGCTCCTCTCTGGGTGGTGTAAACAAAATCCAGAGTATTTTTTCCCCTTGTTGGAAAGTCTATCAGACCCAACCGCAAAAAGAACTGCACATTTTTGGACTAAACCAGCTGCCGTAGTCAGCTGCGCTGTGCATTATAGGATGAGGAAGTGTTTGTTGACAGTTTGCAGTTTAGCATGGCAGGTCGCGGACAAACTTGGGGTTGTGAGGAGGTGCGGAGCCTCAAAATAGCAGTGTGCTGTCTGCTGTCTGCTACATTTTACTCCTGTCTTTGTTTACTTCCGGGAGCACCGTTGGAATTTTCCCGCACGCTCTTTCTGACCAATCGAAAAGCAGTTTAGGGAATGCGTTCAAAGACACATCTAGCCAACAAGTGAAGCGGATGTCACGTGACTGCATTTTGGTTCGTTTCAGCTGGTTCGGACCAGAGCAAACAATGCATTCTTCCATCTCAGGAACATTGCCAAGCTTCGAAGCATGCTACCTGTTTCTGATGCAGAAAAGCTAGTTCATGCATTCATGACCTCTAGACTGGACTATTGTAATGCACTGCTAGGTGGTTGTCCTGCATCTTCAATAAACAAGCTACAGATAGTCCAAAATGCAGCGGCTAGAGTTCTTACCAGATCAAGAAAATATGATCATATTACTCCAATTTTACAGTCTCTGCACTGGCTACCTATTAAGCTCCGTATCATTTACAAATTATTATTACTTGCCTATAAGGCCCTAAATGGTTTAGCTCCTGCGTACCTAACTCGTCTTCTACCACGCTATAATCCAACCCGCTCTCTAAGGTCGCAAAACTCTGGACTTTTGGTAGTACATAGGATAGCAAAGTCCACTAAAGGAGGTAGAGCTTTTTCACATTTGGCTCCCAAACTCTGGAATAGCCTTCCTGATAACATTCGGGGTTCAGATACACTCTCTCTGTTTAAATCTAGATTAAAGACACATCTCTTTAGCCAAGCATTCACATAATGCATCAGATAATCTTGTACTGCAGTTATATCTGATCAGACGTACATTATTATTATTCTTTAGCTTGGGTTGAACAATTTATTTTTGCTTAGATGGAACAGCAGCTACGCTAATCATGTCTCTGCTTGTCTCTCCGTTTCTGCCATTGTCAGTTGCTAGGAATTACAGAACTTCAGTCTGGATCCAACCATTACACGATCTGAGATGACCGAACACCTGAGATGGAGGATCAGCGCCGGGAGATGACGTATGTGTCCCTGATCGTAGGCAGAGGCCAGACACCTGGATGAACGCCAGAGACAGATCCCCATTGAGGACCCCGCCACTTAGACAGCCATCGGAAAAGACCACTGGAACCAGCTGAGCCCATTCAATCTGACTTGCTGCAGTTTGGAACTGAACTGCTGGTTTGTTTGGCCAGAGGAGAATTGGCCCCCCAACTGAGCCTGGTTTCTCCCAAGGTTTTTTCTCCATTCTGTCACCGATGGAGTTTTGGTTCCTTGCCGCTGTCGCCTCTGGCTTGCTTAGTTGGGGACGCTTCATTTCCAGAGATATCATCGACCTGATTGCAAAGACACTATTTAAACTTATTGACACATTATTTTCCTTTTTTGATATTGTGCAGTGCTTTGACACAATTTGCATTGTAAAAAGCGCTATATAAATAAAGGTGACTTGACTTGACTTGAATGTGGTGTGAAAAGGAACCAAAACGGCTAAAAATAGCTACAATGTATAATTTTTTGCCTTTGGTCCGGACCAAATGAACCGAACTACAGATGTGAAAGCACCCTAAGATTCAGAGCCAGATTACAGGAGGAATGAGATCAGAAAGATGGCAGCATCGTGATGTTATTTTCACACACAGACTGAAGCTCTTTTAGTCAAATCTGTTGACTTCAGCGATCTGTGCTGCATTATATGCTAATGGTGACTGTTCAGAAACAGGAAAAAGCTCTTCAAGTTATTTGTGCATGGCTATAACTCAAGAATTATTAAAGATATCTTAATGCCCTTTTAGATTTGGTTCTTAAAGTTTTCTTTTGGTATCTTCATTTTTAAAGCCCTGTGTGATTCATATATGATTCATTCTGAGAGATACGGGGATCTAAATATGGCTCCATCAGTCAGTTGTTAAATTGTACACATTTTCAAAAACCAAATATGAGTTACTTTGCATTCAGCTGATACAGGAATGACTGAAGAACAAATGATGTTAAAACTTAAAATCTTGTTTCTCTCAATCAAAACAATTGTATTGAACATACCTGTCTAAATGTGACAAAAATACTATTTTTCCAAAGTTTGCATGCCTGTAACTCAAGAAGTATTGAAGATATCTTAATATAAATTTACTTTTACATTTAGTAGACGCTTTTATCCAAAGCAACTTACATTGCATTCAAGTTACAGTTTTTACATTTTATCAGCTAGATGCTGGTTCATACAAAACTTCTGTTTTGGTATCTTCATTTTTAAGGCCCTGTATGGTTCAATCCCAAAGAAATTGGGTTCCTAATGTGGCTCCATGTCCACAAATGGTTTAATTTTACCCATTTTTAATGGTATTAAAACAAATGTGGTTTTGTGTTTATCCAATCAGAATTTATAGACTGACCCATATAGGGCCTTAAAATGATGATGCCAAAACAAAAGTTTGTTAAGAACCAGAGCCTAAAAGCATAGATATCTTTAATATTTCTGCATGCATGCAAACATAGTTGTTAAATCCATGTTAGCAGCTGAGGCTCAGAATGTTTCCTTGGATAAAGCTCTCTGTAGAGTTCATAAATGACACAGAAAACAAACTCTACGACAGACACAGCTAATAAATCATCCTCATCACACACAATAACGGCGTCTGTCAGCGTTCAGATCAGCACTACCCACAATCCCGTGCGGCTCTGTTGACATGACAAACACACAGTGGCACATGCAGGTGTGTGTAAAGCAACTAAAGCCTGCACACACACCACTGACCCCAGCTTTCTGCTCACAATCGGATTTTAGACAAATAATAATCATATCCTTGTCTGATTAACTTGTAACTGGTTTAAATACATGAGCAGCACAGAGTGAAGAGAAACATCATCTCACATTCCTTCATTGGTGTTAAGAAGCATCCCATGATGCACCTGATGAACGTCCAGAGCACAGCTGCGATCGAGAAGAAGCTCAAATATAAGATAGAAGCATTTCCATCACAACATCAATCACACCTTCATGAGTTTCTTCACTTCACTAGTAATCTAAAATGTGTGTGTGTGTGTGTGTGTGAGAGAGAGAGAGAGAGAGAGAGAGAGAGAGCGTGAGTGAGTGTATGTGTGTGTTTATATGTGTGTGTGTGTGTGTGTGTGTGAGAGAGAGAGAGAGCCAGAGAGAGAGAGAGAGTGAGTGACTACAGCCATAAAGATTGGCACAAACACCCTTTAGAAGCTCTGCATGTAGATTTCTGCAGAAGCATCCTTCATGTGCACAGAAACACACCTAATAATGCCTGCAGAGCGGAGTTAGGCCATCTCCCCCTAAATCTAATCATTAAAAAAAGAGTTTTGAAGTTCTGGATCCACTTAAACTCTAGTTCTGAAGATTCTCTTAATTTTAAAGCTCTACAAACACAAAATATTAGTGCCCAAAAAAGTCATCTTTGTGTATTTGTCACGGTTCAGGGTGTCTTCTCGACTCCTCGTGCTGTCTGTGTTGCCCTGTCATGTGCGGCAGCTCATGGTCGGGGCAATCAGTGCTGATCGTGCAGCGGGAGGGCACGGATCACGAGCTGACTCTCCCCCACCTGTCGCTCATTCCCCCACTCCCATATATGTCCCTGTTTTTCCGTTCCTCGTTGTGAGTAGATTATTTTGTCTGTGCTCGTGTTGCGTGTGTTTCAAGAATCTCACTTCTCGTTGTTCTGTACTTTTATTTCCATTGTGCTACAGGACTCGTAGCACGGAGATCCAGCAGCTTGTGTGGTCCGCAGACGCTGCCGGCCAGCTCTGGATTCTCCGCTTCCTTGGGCCGCTTATATATTGTTTATGTTATTTTGTGTTTTGGTGGCTAAATAAAAGTTTTCACCAGCTCCACTCTGCACCTGAGTCCTTCCTCACGCACGCCGTGACAGAATCTACTCACCACTAATGGATTCAGCAGAGGAAACGGAGTTGTGCCGAGCCCTCTCGCAGCAGGGCATTCTACTGGGTCGGCAGCAGGAAGAGCTAGAGGCGTCTCGTCACGCCTATGCGGAGGTTTCGCTCCAACTTAGCCAGCTGGTGGAACGGCTGGACCAGCTACAGGTCAGCTCTTCGGCTGCTCGGGTTGCTGCACCCGCTCCTGGCCCGGAGGAAGGAGTTCCTCGCTACGCGGAACCGCGGCTTAATCCGCCCGCTCCATACTCGGGTGAGCCCAATTCATGCCGGTCATTTCTGTCTCAATGCTCCCTCGTCTTCGCTCTCCAGCCATCCTGTTTTCCCACGGAGCTTTCCAGGGTAGCGTACGTCATCACGCTCTTGGTGGGTCAAGCGAGAGAGTGGGGCACGGCCATGTGGGATGGCGAGCATGCCTGTTGTCAGTCATTCGAGGCGTTCTCGGAGGAGCTGCGCAAGGTGTTCGATCGCTCGGCTCGGGGATTTGAGGCGGCACGCGCCTTGGCACTGCTTCAGCAAGGCGAGCAGTCAGTGTCCGGTTACTCCATTGAGTTCCGTACGCTCGCCGCCTCCTGTGGCTGGAACAAGAAGGCACTCTGGGATCACTTTCTCCACGGCTTGGCAGAGCACGTTAAAGATGAGATCTATTCCCTGGAGCTGCCTTCTGGCTTGGATGGGTTGATCGATCTCGCCATTCGAGTCAACGACCGAATCGCGCTCCGTTCCCGGCACCGCAGAGGAGGATTTGCCCGCGAGCGTCACGGGCGCCGAGTGGACAACAGCTGGTGACACGCTGTCTCAACGCCTCGTCCCCCCGGAGGAGGAGCCTATGCAGGTCGGAGGAGCACGGTTGACTGTGGGAGAGCGACGCCGTCGCGTGGCCAATCAGCTGTGTCTCTACTGCGGGGAGGCGGGTCATGGGGCAGCTGCGTGCCCTGTAGCGGGCCGACGCTCATCACGCAGGGGAGAGCATAGTGTGAGCGTGACTGCCACTCGACTGCCATCTGGTGGTCGTCTTGAGTTTCAGGCTTCATTGCGGTCTGGGGGAGTGGTTTCCCCGGGTTTCTGCCTTAATCGACTCTGGAGCGGAGGGCGATTTCATGGATTCTGGATTGGCCACACGCCTGGGGATTTCGGCTGTTGCCCTGGCCGAACCCATTTCTGCCAGAACTCTTTGTGGCACCCTACTGACTAAGATTACACATGTCACTAAGTTTGTCACGTTAACTCTATCTGGTAATCATGCGGAGGAGATCCGTTTCCTCCTGATTCACTCGCCCACCGCTCCAGTGGTGTTGGGTCACACCTGGTTGGTCCAACATAACCCCCATATAGATTGGGCTCGCAGTTCAGTTTTTGCTTGGAGCCCTTTCTGTTTAGCTCAATGTTTGGGTGCTGCTTTTTCCCCGGTTATGTCTTGTTCTGTGTTGCAGGAGGAGCTGGTGAGCCTGGCGGATGTACCGGAGGCTTACCATGACTTGAGAGCGGTGTTCAGTAAGTCCCGAGCTTCATCTCTGCCTCCGCACCGCCCGTACGACTGTGTGATTGACCTGTTGCCCGGCACTTCCCCACCTAAGGGGCGCCTTTACTCTCTGTCCGGACCAGAGAGGGAGGCCATGGAGAGATATATACACGATTCTCTGGTAGCAGATATTATTTGTCCCTCTTCCTCTCCAGCTGGGGCAGGGTTCTTCTTCGTGGAGAAGAAGGATGGTTCGCTGCGCCCCTGTATAGACTATCGGGGGTTGAATGACATCACGGTAAAGAATCGTTATCCTTTGCCATTGATGTCGTTAGCCTTCGAACTCTTGCAGGGGGCAACCATCTTTACGAAGTTGGACCTCCGCAGTGCTTATCACTTGGTTCGGATTAGGGAGGGGGATGAATGGAAGACCGCCTTTAACACCCATTCTGGGCATTTTGAATACCTGGTTATGCCATTAGGCCTTTCTAACTCCCCTGGCGGTCTTCCAGGCACTCGTCAACGACGTGCTCAGAGACATGGTCGATCGGTTTGTTTTTGTTTACATCGACGACATCCTGATCTTCTCCCATAACGAGCTCGATCATGTCCAGCATGTCAGGCGAGTGCTCCAGCGGCTGCTGGAGAATCGTTTATTCGCCAAGGTGGAGAAGTGTGAGTTTCATGCACGGTCAGTTCCGTTCCTGGGGTTTATTCTCTCGCCTGAAGGTATCCGAATGGATCTTGCCAAGGTAAAAGCTGTTGCTGATTGGCCCACCCCAGACAGCCGTAGAGCGGTCCAGCGCTTTCTGGGGTTTGCCAATTTTTACAGGCGATTCATTCGGAACTTTAGTCAGGTCGCCCTTCCTTTGACGGATCTCACCTCCACTAAGAAGCGATTCTGTTGGTCGTCGCAAGCCCAAACTGCTTTTGAGAGCTTAAAGAGTCGATTTATTTCGGCTCCCATCTTAACGACCCCCGACCCGTCTCGGCAGTTTATGGTGGAGGTGGATGCGTCCGAGGTGGGGGTTGGGGCAGTTTTGTCTCAGAGATCATCTTCAGATGAGAAAATACATCCCTGCGCCTTTTTTTCTCATCGTTTAACCCCCACGGAACGGAACTACGACATCTGGAATAGGGAGTTACTAGCTGTCAAGCTGGCGCTGGAGGAGTGGCGTCACTGGTTAGAGGGTGCGGGGTTTCCATTTATCGTTTGGACTGACCATAAAAATCTTGAGTACATCCGCACCGCCAAAAGAATAAATTCTAGGCAGGCTCGCTGGGCATTGTTTTTTGGACGTTTCAGGTTTACCATTTCGTATCGCCCAGGATCTAAGAATGGTAAACCTGACGCGCTGTCACGGATCTTTGAGGCTAAGGCTAGTCCCTCCCCCCCTGTGGCTATTCTGCATCCCGAACGGGTTGTGGCGGCGGTCACCTGGGGGGTGGAGTCCAAAGTCCGCGCTGCGCTACGCGACTCCACTGTTCCCGCGGGATGCCCAGAGAGCCTGCTGTTCGTGCCCGAGTCAGTCCGAACGGCCGTCCTACAGTGGGGCCACTCATCTAGCCTGGCGTGCCACCCTGGAGCGACTCGTACGTATGGGTTAATCAAGCAGCGTTTTTGGTGGCCGTCCGCGGCGCGGGCTACTCGATGGTTCGTGTCGGCCTGCCCGATTTGCGCTGCGGGTAAGGGCTCCAATCGACCCCCAGTAGGGCTACTCCAGCCGCTGTCGGTCCCTTCGCGACCCTGGTCACACATAGCGATGGACTTTGTTACTGGCTTGCCCCCTTCTAATGGCAAGACGGTAGTCCTCACTGTGGTGGACAGGTTCTCAAAGGCGGCCCACTTTATTCCCCTCCCCAAATTACCCTCAGCGAGGGAGACAGCGACTATTGTCTTGGATCACGTGTTCCGTATTCAAGGCCTCCCAGTGGACGTGGTTTCTGACAGGGGTCCCCAGTTTGTGTCTAAATTTTGGACAGAGTTCTGTCGACAGCTGGGGGCGACTGCAAGCCTATCCTCCGGATATCACCCGCAGACTAATGGTCAGGCTGAGCGTGCCAACCAGGACTTGGAGAGTGTGCTGTGCTGTGTGGCGTCTGCCTAACCGTCATCTTGGAGTTCCAGGTTAACCATGGTCGAGTATGCGCATAACTCCCTCCCTGTGTCGTCTACGGGTTTATCTCCCTTCCAGTGCTGTTTAGGCTACCAGCCACCATTATTCCCCTCTCAAGAATCCGATGCCGTTGTTCCTTCCCCGCACGCGTTTATTCAGAGATGCCTCCGTACGTGGAGGATCGCCAGAGAAGCCCTCACTCAGACTGGCGAGAGGAACAAGGCGTCGGTGGACCGTCACCGTACCAAGCCCCCACTTTACGTGTGTGGTCAGAGGGTCTGGTTGTCTTCTAAGGACATCAACTTCAGACTCCCCTCGCGTAAACTGGGACCCAAATTTGTTGGACCGTTCATGATTTCTAAAGTGCTCAGTCCGGTGACGGTGCGGCTCAAATTACCCCCACAGTTTAAAAAGATCCACCCGGTTTTCCATGTGTCGAAGATTAAGCCCGTCCTCCCCCCCTCCAGCCCCTGATCTCCGCCCCTCTGCCTCCTAGACTCATTGAGGGGTTACCAGCCTATACGGTGCGGCGGCTCATTGATGTGAGGCGTAGGGGTAGAGGTTACCAATACCTGGTAGACTGGGAGGGTTATGGTCCGGAGGAGAGATGTTGGATTCTGGCTCGTGACGTTCTGGACCGCGCTCTCATTGACCAGTTTCATCAGCGTCATGGTGAGTCCTCCGGGGACGCCAGGAGGCGTCCCTGAGGTGGGGGGTACTGTCACGGTTCAGGGTGCCTTCTCGACTCCTTGTGCTGTCTGTGTTGTCCTGTCATGTGTGGCAGCTCGTGGTTGGGGCAATCAGTGCTGATCGTGCAGCGGGAGGGCACGGATCACGAGCTGACTCTCCCCCACCTGTCGCTCATTCCCCCACTCCCATATATGTCCCTGTTTTTCCGTTCTTCGTTGTGAGTAGATTATTTTGTCTGTGCTCGTGTTGCGTGTGTTTCAAGAATCTCACTTCTCGTTGTTCTGTACTTTTATTTCCATTGTGCTACAGGACTCGTAGCACGGAGATCCAGCAGCTTGTGTGGTCCGCAGACGCTGCCGGCCAGCTCTGGAATCTCCGCTTCCTTGAGCCGCTTATATATTGTGTATGTTATTTTGTGTTTTGGTGGCTAAATAAAAGTTTTCACCAGCTCCACTCTGCACCTGAGTCCTTCCTC
The DNA here is from genome assembly GCF_936440315.1 of Barbus barbus. Lineage (NCBI taxonomy): Eukaryota > Metazoa > Chordata > Actinopteri > Cypriniformes > Cyprinidae > Barbus > Barbus barbus. The sequence goes on along the minus strand of NC_136755.1, from coordinate 30,792,924 downwards.
ACGCACGCCGTGACAGTATTGTGTCAGATCTGACTAACAAAGCACTCAATATCACCAACCCTGAAAAACCTGGAAGAATCAAAGAAATTATAAATGAAGAGAAGGAGAATCTGTAAGGAATGTAGATCTGGATCAGTTGAGACGGAGGAACACTTTCTCCTCCACTGTGACAAATACACGTCCTTAAGAGACGCACTGTACAGTCAAATACAGCAGATTATTCCTGAGTTCCAGTCACTCCATCAAAATGACAAATTAAGAATATTACTCGCTGAAGGACCTGCTTCCTCTTTGGTAGCACAACATATTTATAAATGCCACAAACTAAGAAGTACAGAGTGAAAACATCTGCATTAGTAGTACCATTAATGTTTATATAAATATATATATGGATGTTTTTACATTTGTTTTGTTTTGTTTTGTTTATTTATGGATATATATTATATATTTTGTTTTTACTCTGCTATGTACAATGCTTTGGCAATATGTATCTAAGTATGTCATGCCAATAAAGCAATATGAATTGAATTGAGAGTGTGAGTGAGTGAGTGAGTGAGTGAGTGTGAGAGAGAGAGTGTGTGTATGTGTGTGTGTGTGTGTGTGAGTGAGAGTGTGTGTGTGTGTGTGTGTGTGTGTGAGTGAGTGGGTGAGAGAGAGTGTGTGTGTGTGTGTGCATGTTTATGTGGTTTATGAGGATAACATTTAACATTTACATTTATTCATTTAGCTGACGCTTTTATCCAAAGCGACTTACAATTGCTATATATGTCAGAGGTCGCACGCCTCTGGAGCAACTAGGGGTTAAGTGTCTTGCTCAGGGACACATTGGTGTCTCACAGTGGATTCGAACCCGGGTCTCTCACACCAAAGGCATGTGTCTTATCCACTGCGCCATCACCACCAACAGGTGGAGGACAGAAATTTGTATAATGACATGGGTATGACAGAGGTATTACAATATGAAGGTGGTTTATGAGGACACTGCCTATGTCCCCGTAATTCAAAAGGCTTAAAAAACATACTAAATGGTGTTTTTTTGAAAATAAAAATAAAAATAAAGTCTCCTGTGAGGGCTAAGTTTAGGTGTAGGGTTGGTGTAGGGCAATAGCACACACAGTTTGTTCAGTATAAAAACCATTACGCCTATGGAGAGTCCTCATAAACCACAAAAACCAACATGCGTGTGTGTGTGCGTGTGTGTGTGTGTGTGTGTGTGTCTGTGTGTGTGTGTGTGTGTGTGAGTGAGTGAGTGAGTGAGTGAGTGAGTGAGTGAGTGAGTGAGTGAGAGAGTGTGTATGTGTGTTCATCTGTGTGTGTGTGTGTGTGTGTGTGTGTCTCTATCTCCTCACACACACACTCAGTTCAGAGCAGCTGGAGTCTCTGATAAACTCATGCTGATGTCAGAGAGGAACAGAACAGGAGCATGATCAGAAGTTCAGACACTAACATCAAATACAACATTCACGAACAATACTCCTGACAGTAATAATCATCAGCTGCACGGTCATATCGATGTGATTGAGATTCTCACCCAGCTTCAGGAGAGACGCGAGTAGAATCCACAGCGAGACCTCGAACGGCATCTGGACATAATCATAATTAATGGACAGGACTGGAAAAACTCTCTGATCATGAGGATCCGACTGATTCTGACCACAGCACACCGGTCCACAGCAGCAGCCGAGCAGCAGCAGCACCTTCATCCTCATCCTCATCCTCACTGTCAGTCAATGACACACACACACGAGAAACCGCACAAACTTCAACTCCAGCAGGACTCGCTGTGTTAGAGCACGAGATCACACACACACACACACACACAGGCACACAGATAAACACACGCACGCACACACACTCTCTCCCTTCTACCACGCGCTCTCTGATCTCTGCAACAATAATTGCAGTCATTTCAAGCACCAAAAATAGTTTATGCTTTTTTGGGCATTAAAATTTTTTTTCTTGGAATAATTTTAGAAAAAAAAAAATCCCTGTTAAATTGGAAGATTCAATATAATTGTCATTATTATTGTTATTTTTAATATAAATGTATATTTCTGCATGTTGCTTGTTTTTATAAAGCAAAAATGGTAAACAATGTATGGAAATTATATTGTAATCTTATTTGTTACCAGTAATTTGACGAGCGCAAACGTTATTAAATCGCGTTGCATGAATCATTTTAATACTCTCCTCCCATAACCTTTGCGGCATATTCAGGAGCAAAAATAACTGTCCATGCCTTTCCAGCGCTAATTATTCACTGCGTTTTGTTTTTAAATGCAATTTAAATATAATAATAACAAGAATAAGAATTTCAGTGAATAAACTGAATGTAAAAAAAGAAATTAGACTTTGACTTTAAATTATTATTTGAAATAAGAGTTTTCCCAGCTGTGATGAGTCGCAGATTCTCCGAGACTTTCTCTCGTGTTTCATCATTAGTCAGGATCACATTCAGAAATCCTGCTCATCTCCATCTGATACCAGAGAAACGCTATGTCTGTTTCATGGATGAATCATTTAACTCTTTCCCCGCCAACGGTTTTGCAGATTTTCACTAAAATTTCTCTTCATTTTGTTGTATGAATATCTATCTGCCCTTCTGAAAAAAAAAAATCTATAGAAATCATTACAGAAATCCTAATGGTTTCCATTACAAATCTTTACAGCCATTAACTATTAAAACCATTGCCAATTGGTTCCCATTATGTAGTGTTTTGGGCATATTCCATTAGGATTTATTGGTTTGTATAGGTTTCCATTACAAATTTGTATTGGTCATGATTTGCACATAATCCTTGCAGTTTTATACTGGTTCTGATGGTTCCATTACATGCAATACATCAAAATAATGATCAGACCCTCTACTTTCAAACAAACAAACAAAAAGTTTTATTCTAGCTTCAAGCCTTTTTTTATCAACACTTGAATGTAGGTAGATTTCATAAAAAAAAGCAACATTTTGAGCAAAAAGCTGAGAAAATCACATTTTTATCAAGCACTCCATCTGGATCATATTCAGTAATATTATCAAAGCAAAGATGCAGCAGATGTCCTCCATCAGTATCTCAAAGCTTCTCAGGTCTTTAACACTTTCTGGATCCATATTTCTCTCTGAAACATTACGCAGCTTTCATTTATATGCAGTTAGTGTTGATGATCGCATGATTTTTCATATGCATACACTTACATATGAGAGCGCTAGTGTCGGTGTCTTCCTGGTCTGTGTTTTTGATCGAGTGATTCTAGACTCATTCAGGAGATGTATAATAGCGAAATACAGAAAATAACATGTTTGGTGGTCTTCTGTGTCTGAAACTCAAGTACATCACAGCAACAGAGAATCTGACCTTCAATAAACACACAGGTGCGTTCTGGCTATGACATCTCATTTTATTAGCCATAATTCAAATGCTAACATTCAGCGTTCATATTTGGCTTTGCTTGAGATCCAGACATCATTTCATCAAGTCATGTTAGCTTATTGGTCCAGCAGTGATCGCTAGCATGCTAATGCTGGTTAAAGGGATAGTTGGCTATATATTCTGTCTACAGAGCCACTGGCTCTGGTTTATTGATCGGCGGCTCTTGTGTCTCGGTGTCTGATGGTGTGTTGTGTTCGCTGGTGCGCCGCTCCTCCCGAAGACGCTTGAACTCCTGCCAAACACAAGAGAATCACTCAGAGGTGCTCAGAAACAGAAGAGGAGCGGATGAAAGCGGAGGGTTCAGACCTTCAGGACGCTGTAGTTTGAGGTTCTGGCGACGTAGCTCCTCCAGGCGTCTGCTGCGATCTCTCTCTGCTTATGAGTGAAGCGGATCTGGAACACAATCACAGCGGTCAGTCGGTCGCTGCGGTCTCGTACAGAACATACGGCCGGCGGGACACTTTACCTCTGAATACAGCCGCTGCTCCTCCTGCAGCTCCTCCTGCTGCCGCCGGCCCAGAATGCTTTGCTGCAGCGAGCGCACACTCTCGGCCGTGGCTTCACTGACCTGCAGCACGCTCTTCAGCGCCGCTTCATCCGACGGGACGGCCAGCGCTGCCTCGCTCCACAGCTCCTGCACAACCTCACACACCTGTGAGGAACAGCGTTACAGCAGGGCAGGTGATTCGGCTCAGAAACACGGTTTGTTCTGCTGGTTAAGGCCCGGTCCACAAAAACACGGTTATTTTCAAAGCCGCAGCTTTTTTTATTTTTTTTTATTATGCAAGTAAAGAATGTGACAATGTTTACATGTACCAAATACAGAACCCCATAGATCAAACATATAAGAAAAACAAAACAAAACACTAAGTAAAGAAGGTGACAATATTTACATGTGCCAAAATGCAGAAACACAGACAAATAAACATATATATACTGATGGCCAACATGACAAGTCCGTTCTGATTAACTCCTGTATTTGCATTCATATGTCTGTGAGCATACGTGTGTGTGTGTGTGTGTGTGTGTGTGTGTGTGTGTGTGTCTGTCATTGTGTCTAGGGTTGGGGAAGGAAGCATACAACTGAAATAGCATCATAATAGATTGATAACAGATATAAGTAGTGTAAAAAAGAAATAAATAAAATAAAAATAAAGACGAATAATAATAATAGTAATAATAAAGACAACAAATATTATTAGCAACAATAATATAATATTAATAATAATGGATTCATCAAATCTGGGAGAGGGTGGAGGATAATGAAGAGGGCAAGTAAAAATAATAATATTAATAATATTAGTTGTGAATTATAAATTGAGGTTAAATAATTGTGTGTGTGTGGGGGGGGTACCTCCGATCCCCCCGTGGCTACGACATATCAGAACTTAACGCCCCAGCCCATGTCACGGGCCGGGAAAGGATGCTGCTGGGCCCCCATCTCCCCAAACATCAGCCATCCCCGGCCACTACCTACATGCCACACTTATATATTTATTTATTATCTAATTAATTATGTTTTAAATTTGTAGATGTGTATATGTCTCAGCTAGTTTGTAATCCATTAAAAAAGTGAGACATGTAGTGCAGCCCAGGTCAGGGACCCGGCCAACCCATACGGCCCACTTGCCCTGTATGTAAATTAATTTATTTTAATTTTTTTGTCATGTATATGTCTCAGCTACTTTGTGATGCATTAAAACAGAGAGACGTATGGTGCAGCCTAGGCCAGACACCCAGCCCACCCACACGGCACACTTCCCCTATACTGTTTGTCAAGTCAAGTCAAGTCACCTTTATTTATATTGTACAATATCAAAAAAGGAAAATAGTGTGTCAATAATGTAAAATGAAAAGATTAAAAAAAAGATTTTCAGTTAAAGGCATTTCATTATTGATGTTCATTATTGATTCAGTGATGTCATCATCCAGCTCAGTTCAGTTTAAATAGTGTCTGTGCAATCAGGTCGATATCGCTGGAAATGAAGCGTCCCCAACTAAGCAAGCCAGAGGCGACAGCGGCAAGGAACCAAAACTCCATCAGAGACAGAATGGAGAAAAAACCTTGGGAGAAACCAAACTCAGTCGGGGGCCAGTTCTCCTCTGACCAAACAAACCAGCAGTTCAGTTCCAACTGCAGAATGTGTATTTATTTATTTATATATATATATATATATATATATATATATATATATATATATATATATATATATATATATATATATATATATATATATATATATATATATATATATATATATATATATATATATATAATAATTTTCCCATCGCCTCCTTATATATATATATATATACACATGCACAGGTTCGTTACAGGTGTGCATGTATTTCAGCTGATATGTGATGCATTAAAAAAAAGTGAGGCATGCAAATCAGAACCAGCCTGGGCAAGTGGCAGTGGAAGCGATAGCTCAGGGAGACGGCGGGGAGACACAAGCCCCACCTCACAGCCACCCACCCGTATTGCAACTCCACCACACCCGATACAGACCTGGATGTCATAGCCTACTGGGGACCGGAGGCCAAACAAAAAAAGATGATGAAGAAGTGGAGCTTTTTCTATGCGGTTTGGCAGTTTGTCCACACACATATGCTGCACCAGGTCACTGAAACATTTCTGAAAACTCCTGCCAGGGTGAAGATTTTCAGAAACTCTGGTTGCAGTGTTATCTTGATTTAAGAATATTTGGAAATTTGTACTGGAAAACGCATGCGCTGATTTGTGACTGCGTGTTTTGAGTTTGAGCTCCGTCAAGTTACTGCTCTTTGTTAATAATTGGAATATTTTCTGGGAGCGTCCTAGGCTTTTCCGTGCTGATGGCCTGCACCCCAGCAGAGTCGGAGCGGAACTCCTGTCGGACAACATCTCCAGGACGCTATGCTCCATCTGACTAGTAAGCCAACTCTCAAATAACTGCTATGATGACTTTTGTTCTACCCACTTAAAAGATAGAAGTACTTGCGTTGTCCAATCTATACAGACTGTGTCTGTTCCCCAAATAGCGAGGTCAAAATATAAATTTAATGCAGGATCTAGAAAAAATCTGATCGTGATTAAACCAGAAAAACGCAAAATAAATGAACAAAAACTATTTTTAAAGCTTGGGCTCCTAAACATTAGATCACTCGCACCCAAAGCAGTTATTGTAAATGAAATGATCACAGATAATAATTTTGATGTACTCTGCCTGACTGAAACCTGGCTGAAACCAAATGAATATTTTGGTCTAAATGAGTCTACTCCACCGAGCTACTGTTATAAACATGAGCTCCGTCAGACTGGTCGTGGTGGAGGTGTGGCAACAATATATAGTGATATTCTCAATGTTACTCAGAAAACAGGATACAGGAGATTTAACTCATTCAAAATACCTCTGCTTAATGTTACACTGTTAGATATGCAAAAGAAATCTCTCCTATCTCTTGCTCTGGCTACTGTGTATAGACCGCCAGGGCCATATACAGATTTCCTAAAAGAATTTGCAGATTTCCTCTCAGATCTATTGGTTAATGTTGATAAACTGCTAATTGTCGGAGATTTTAACATTCACGTTGATAATACAAATGATGCGTTAGGACTTGCGTTTACTGACCTAATAAACTCTTTTGGAGTCAAGCAAAACGTCACCGGGCCCACTCATCGTTTTAATCATACGCTAGATTTAATTATATCGCATGGACTTGATCTTACTGATATAGATATCGTACCTCAAAGTGACGATGTTACTGATCATTTCCTTGTATCGTGCATGCTGCGTATTACTGATATTAATTATATGGCTCCGCGTTATCGTCCGGGCAGAACTATTGTTCCAGCCACCAAAGACAGATTCACAAATAACCTGCCTGATTTATCTCAACTGCTCTGTGTACCCATAAATACGCATGAACTAGACGAAATGACTAGCAACATGGGCACTATCTTCTCTAATACATTAGAAGCTGTTGCCCCCCTCAAATTGAAACAGGTTAGAGAAAAACGTACTGCGCCATGGTACAACAGTTATACCCATTCTCTCAAGAAAGAAACTCGTAATCTTGAGCGCAAATGGAGAAAAACTAACTTGGAAGTTTTTAGAATTGCGTGGAAAAACAGTATGTCCAGCTATAGACAGGCTCTAAAAGCATATCCACAAACTCATAGATAATAACCAAAACAATCCAAGGTTCTTATTTAGCACAGTGGCTAGATTAACAAATAAACAGACACTGCCCGATCTAAATATTCCCTCACAGTTTAATAGTCATGACTTTATGAATTTCTTTACTGATAAAATAGATAACATCAGAAATACAATATCAAATGTAGATTCTACTGCGTCTAGTATTTCAGCTTCATTCATCGCACCCAAAGAAAAACTGCAGTGCTTTACAACTATAGGACAGGAAGAGCTAAATAAACTTATTAGTGCATCTAAACCAACAACGTGTTTATTAGATCCTGTACCCACTAAACTACTGAAAGAGCTGTTACCCGTAGCAGAAAAACCGCTTCTCAATATTATTAACTCATCGTTAACTTTAGGTCACGTCCCAAAACCATTCAAGCTGGCGGTTATTAAGTGAAGTGACATTCAGCCAAGTATGGTGACCCATACTCGGAATTCGTGCTCTGCATTTAACCCATCCATCGTGCACACACACAGCAGTGAACACACACACACACACAGACACACCCGGAGCAGTGGGCAGCCATTTTATGCTGCGGCGCCCGGGGAGCAGTTGGGGGTTCGGTGCCTTGCTCAAGGGCACCTCAGTCGTGGTATTGAGGGTGGAGAGAGCACTGGTTATTCACTCCCCCCACCTACAATTCCTGCCGGCCGGGGACTCGAACCCGCAACCTTCGGATTACAAGGCCGACTCTCTAACCATTAGGCCACGACTTAAGCGACTGTGAATCTAGTTGTGAATCTAGTTGTGAATCTAGTTGTGGTTTCTTAATAAGAAACCACAACTAGATTCTAATTCTGTGGGGAAGTCGTGGCCTAATGGTTAGAGAGTCGGACTCGTAATCGAAAGGTTGCGGGTTCGAGTCCCCGGCCGGCAGGGATTGTAGGTGGGGGGAGTGAATGTACAGCGCTCTCTCCACCCTCAATACCACGACTGAGGTGCCCTTGAGCAAGACACCGAACCCCCAACTGCTCCCCGGGCCGCAGCATGCATGGCTGCCCACTGCTCCGGGTGTGTGTTCACGGTGTGTGTGTGTGCGCATTTGTTCACTACTCACTGCTGTGTGTGTGCACTTGGATGTGCACACCAATTTCGAGTATGGGTCACCATACTTGACAATACGTCACGACTTTTAATGAACTGGCAAATTACAGACCCATTTCAAATCTTCCGTTTATGTCTAAAAGTTTAGAAAATGTTGTGTCTATGAAGAATTTCAGTCCTCACCATAGCACAGAAACTGCACTTGTTAAAATTACAAATGACTTGCTTCTTGCTTCAGATCAAGGCTGCACCTCATTGCTAGTATTACTTGATCTTAGTGCTGCGTTCGACTCTATAGACCATGACATACTCATAGATCGATTACAAAACTATACTGGTATTCAAGGGCAGGCTTTAAGATGGTTTAGATCCTACCTGTCCGATCGCTACCACTTTGTTCATTTAAATGGGGAGTCATCACAATTATCACCAGTAAAGTATGGAGTACCACAAGGATCTGTCCTAGGTCCTCTGCTATTTTCAATATACATGTTGCCTCTTGGTAATATTATTAGAAAATACGGGATTAGTTTTCATTGTTATGCTGATGATACTCAACTATATATCTCAACAAGACCAGATGAAACTTCTAAACTATCTAAGCTAATAGATTGTGTAAAAAATGTAAAAGATTGGATGACCAATAATTTCCTCCTATTAAATTCAGATAAGACAGAGATATTACTTATTGGACCAAAAAACAGTACACAGAATCTCTTGGATTACAATTTGCAACTAGACGGATGCACTGTTACGTCCTCTAAAGTCACAAATCTGGGTGTTATATTAGACAGCAACTTGTCCTTTGAAAATCATATTTCCCATGTTACAAAAACAGCATTCTTCCATCTTAGAAACATTGCCAAGCTTCGAAGCATGCTACCTGTTTCTGATGCAGAAAAGCTAGTTCATGCATTCATGACCTCTAGACTGGACAATTGTAATGCACTGCTAGCTGGTTGTCCTGCATCTTCAATAAACAAGCTACAGATAGTCCAAAATGCAGCGGCTAGAGTTCTTATCAGGTCAAGAAAATATGATCATATTACCCCAATTTTACAGTCTCTGCACTGGCTACCTATTCAGTTCCGTATCATTTATAAAATATTATTACTTGCCTATAAGGCCCTAAATGGTTTAGCTCCTGCGTACCCAACTTGTCTTCTACCACGCTACAATCCAACCCGCTCCCTAAGGTCGCAAAACTCTGGACTTTTGGTAGTACCTAGTATAGCAAAGTCCACTAAAGGAGGTAGAGCTTTTTCACATTTGGCTCCCAAACTCTGGAATAGCCTTCCTGATAACGTTCGGGGTTCAGACACACTCTCTCTGTTTAAATCTAGATTAAAGACACATCTCTTTAGCCAAGCATTCACATAATGCATCTTATAATCTTGTACTGCAGTTATATCTGATCAAATGTACATTATTATTATTCTTTAGCTTGGGTTGAACAAATAATTTTTGCTTAGATGGAACAGCAGCTACGCTAATTATGTCTCTATTTGTTTCTCTGTTGATTAGCATCCCGTGGTAACTAGGAATGACAGAAGCTTCAGTCTGGATCCAATCCTTAAATGATCTGAGATGACCGAACACCTGAGAAAAGATGATGCCAACCCCTCAGAGGACCTCAGAGGATGCCAACGCTCAGACAACATACAGAATTACCAAATTTTGCCATAAGTCAAATATATTAAGGTTCTGCAATATATAAATATTGTGACGAGTCGGCTGCCTCCCCCCTTTCTATCATCACCACCCCGTCCCGTATTCGCCGCCCTTCACCAGGCTCCCGACGGGAGTGGGTGTGTGAGAGAGGAGGGGCGCTGAACACCCAGGGCTGGCGGCGTGTGATGAGGCGCACCTGATGTGAATAGAGCCTCATCACCGCCGCCGTTTAAATGCCGAGCGCGCCTCTCCTCGAGAGACCGGTCTCTTGCCCCGTGCATGCACGCTGGTGTCCTCGCGGGTCCAGGAAGGGAGCGTTGAGGGATTTCCTGCCGCCGCCAGAGACGCGAGCCGCCGGACCCGCAGTCCAGATGACGCCGCACTCGTGATACGGCCGACGGGCCAGGATGCCGGGCCGTAGAGTCCCCCAGAAGTGCCGCGGCCAGCTGAGTACGAAGCCGCGAGCAGAAGCCGCCGCCCCTCGCGCCCCGGACCAGGAGGGGAGCGCGTGCGGCCACCGGACTCCGCCCCTTCCCTGGACCCTTCCCTTCTGAACACTGTCCTCCTTCACTAGCCCCGCAGCACGACGAGGACACCAGATCCCTGTTTATTTTGGACACTTTTCCCCCTTTGGACACTTTATTTTAATATTTTGTTTAATAAAAACCTCTCCGAGGCTTGACGCCACGCCCACTGTGTCTGTCGTTTGCTCCTCCCGCCACAATATATTGTGGAAACTTAAATTCCTGTAGAGCTGCTTTGCAACGATTTGTATCGTAAAAAGCGCTATACAAATAAACTTGAATTGAATTGAATTGAATTATCAATGTAGACAGCGAAACAGGAGATTTAGGCTTGTGACGTCAGAGCATGCGCTATCTCCACCTACTGGATCTTTTTCAGGCTTCTGATTGGCCAACATGGCTTTACAGTTGAGATTTTATCGCCACCTGTTGGTTTGGCATGCTCTTGCCAGTGCTTCATAGCATGCGTTTGCATTTTCATGTGGACGGAGATTTTTTTTTAAAACTGAAGAAGGGAAAACTCAGTTTATTAAAATACCCGTGTACATGTGGGCATGGCCTAAAAGTCTCTTCACATCCTGATAGCAATCACTAAATTAAGTGCTCAAAATGTTTTTATTAGTGCTGTCAAAATTGGCGTGTTAACGCTGTCGATTAATGTTTTCAGTTTAACGGCGTTAAAAATATTTTAACTCAGGGGTGAAGCTAGGGTTGACCACTCCACTCACAATAGCTGCTTCGGTCTCTTTTTTCTTGACAAGAATTGCATTTATTTTGATGCAGAGCGTCTTTACGATCACATCAAACAGTGAGATGTTTCAGACGCACGCTCCCCTTCAGCTCAGTATGGAAGGCATTTTCTGCCAATAATAAATAAATCAATTTAATAATAAAAATGAAAATGAAAACCAGATTAACAATTTCATTATAAAAAGCTATACGCAAAATATGTGCCAAAATTTAAAATGAAATTATTTAATTTTCATTTTCACTGTGACAATGCATTTTCCCTGACAAATTCAAAAATAAAACGCAGTTGGTGAATTGAAATTTAATTTTCACTGCAATCTCGAGGCAAAGCTGCCAATTTTGCCAATCACACACACATACACACACCGCTGGCGACTCACCTTGAAGTCCAGGAATCGGTGGATGATGCTGAGTGTGACGTGATCTTCGGCGCTCAAACCCGACAGACCCTCAAATCCTGCAGATCATCATTGAGAGCCGCAGATGTTACTTTAACAACACACCTTTCATTCCAAACTTTGATTTAAACTACAAAATGTCTTTGAAAACAACCTGTAATCTGCACTAAACTACAGGCTCATTATCTTTTCAAATCTACTAGCAAATCAGATCATATACTTGATTTTTACATACAAATAAACAAACAAACAAACATAACTAAAACTGAAGCATTCAACAACATTCAAAAACTTTTTAATATTATTATTGTATGCAACTTTTGCACCTCACTTCATTTACTTTTTAAACTTGGTGTCAACCGCTTGTTTTTGACTGTAAAGCACTTTGAACTGCATTGATTCGTTGGGAAAAGGGCTTTATAAATAAAATATATCTGATTGATTGATTGATTCAACACACACCCAGTTTGCAGAAGATGCAGTAGATGTTTGCACGCAGGTTTTCTGACAGGTCTCTGACAGCAGCACTGACGTCATGTGACGACGACGATGATGATTCATCCTGATGCCGAGAGACAATTGGCCGCTTCACATCTATTAGAGAGAGAGAGAGAGAGAGAGAGAGGGTGAGAGAGAGAGAGAGAGTCTTAACAGCATCTGGTCACTTTACTGTAGAGAGAAACAAACAGGTTATGCTTGATGCAGGAGGAGACGCTCTTCGAAGCGATCACGTTCACTGGCGGCTCCATGTTCACTTTAAACACAGAGCACTTTAATCTCTGGACCCCTTAATATTCTCTTGAAGCCCATCCTGAGATTTTAAGTTAATATGTTTAATGTTTTTTTTCAGTAAGAGTTTTAGTTTGACAGGCACTGTGTGTCAGGCTGATTTCTGGCGTCTGCACCTGCGATCATGCCGTGAGGGTCTCTCGAGACACACATCTGCTCCTCCTCTCTCCTCCAGATGTGCAGCAGCAGCTGTGGTGCGCTGGTGTCTCTGTCTCCGCTCCAGCGCAGCAGATGTGCCACAGCCGGTGGATTCTCACACAGCTCCAGCAGTGCGGCCGTGAGCGGCGTCAGCATGCGTCTGGGGCTCCGCTGCACACACACCACACAATGACAAACACACACTCCAACCTATACGAGGCTTCCTACCAGTGGCCCTCCTTCATAAACTGAACATTGTGACGAGTCTCGTACTCTTCCTGCTGTTGCCGGCTGGTGGGACTGGCTAGGAGACTCATCAAGAGAACGATGTCCACCTGTTCTTCCCTCTATAAAAACCTTGGCCTTGTTTGTGTGGTTGTTGCTTGTTTGCTCCCGATTGGTTTTGTGTTGTTTATTTGGATTTGTTTATTAGTTGTGAGACTTGTTCTGTCTGGCTTTATGCCATCTTGTGTCAGACAGAAATTGTATTCATTTTTCGTTGCTTTTTTGTTTTATATACTTTTTATTTTTTATGTTAATAAATATTTCTGTTGCAACCTCACCAACCGCATGTCCTCCTTCCATTTGTTATGGCTTTGAGCCGGTCGTGACAACATCTAGAGCAGTTTATCCCAGGTAAGATGCAAAAGCTTTTCAGTCAAATATAATTCATGCAATATTTCAAATCTTCAATCCACAGGGGAAAATCAACCCATGGCAAAAACACGGACTTGGCAAACCCTGCATCCAACACGAGCTGCAGGAGTCAGAGTAAGGAGAGATGACTGACAGACCATGCTGGAGGATTTGCTGCTCAACTGATCCTGAGCTCATTGACAAACAAATGATCGGTTACACTTTATTTCGATAGTCCACTTTAGACATTTTACTAACTATAAGTAACTTTTTAACTATATGTCAACTAATTCTAATTAATTTGCAACTGCATGTCTGCTAACTCTCAGTAGGGTAAGTTTAGGGTTAGTAGATTAAGTTGACGTATTTGCAAAGTTTCTGATACTCAGTATGTTGTATGTTGTGGACCCATCAAAATAAAGTGTTAGAAGATATTAAGCGGACACTACTAATACTCTAATGACTGCTAGTTGACATGTAGTTGCAAAGTTACTTACTGTTAGTAGAATGTCTAAAGTGGACTTTCAAAATAAAGTGTTACCAAATGATCTTGGACCACAAAACCAGTCATAATTTTTTAAAATTGAGATTTGTACATCATCTGTAAGCTGAATAAATAATCTTTCCATCGATGCATAGGTTGTTAGGATAGAACAATATTTGGCTGAGATACAACTATTTGAAAATCTGGAATCTGAGGGAGCAAAAAAATCTAAATATTGAGAAAATCTCCTTTAAAGTTGTTCAAATGAACAGCAAATGCTCATTCAAGAGTGATTTCAGTATCCCGCATATTGATAGTGCAAAATTATATACAATATTAGAATGTTTGTGGGAACGGCCGGTAATGGTCTGACATTCAGCGGGAGCGGGATTTAGCGGCGACAACACCAATGCATCTGCTTTGAAGTCAGCAAAGTGGCCATATTTTCACTTCATGGTACTGCTAGGCTGAGCGTGTGTGAGGCTAGGCAAGGCTTCCCTGGCCACTGGTCGGAAATTAATGGGGGCCATTAAATTAAATTTAGATCTGCTAAGGTTTGCATTGTAACCAATTACACACAATTCTGTTGAGTTTATGAATGCAACGGCCAATCAGAGGCGTTTAGATGAGTCCTCGCTGAAACGCTGAAGTTTTGTTCAGTGCATGCGCTCACGACCTGAATTCTCTCATCATAAACAACAAAGTGCAGATGTAAGAGATTCACAGCTTCGCTGATTATAATAACGGGAGTTGTTTTGAGAGTGCTTAAACTTGCGCTAGACTGAGGTCAGTCATAATAATGAAGACAAGACAAAAATATTAATCATAGCCTAATTAAACAAACCCAAAAAATAAAAATGTGTCAAGAGAGAATAAAAGAAATGTTTGTCATCACATAAATTTTTGTGGAGAAATGTCTTTGTCCATCAATTAAAGTAAATGATCAGTATGTGTAGACGTTGTGAAACTGAAAAAAGTAAATTAATTGAAAAAGTTTACTCATTTACTCACCTGCAGCAGCTGCAGCAGCAGATCTACGCCGCCGCCGGCCACGAACGCATCCTCCGTAGCGAAACACCCCACCACACACGACCTGAGAGAGAATCCAGAAATCACAGCAGACCCGAGGAGATTCCCATTACTGTATGTGTGCACAAAACCTCCTCCTCTGTTCATTTTGCGGACATGTTCGGACAGGGGAGTCGCTTTAGAGAATAAATGAGTGAAAGCAAGTTCACACCAAAGATAATAAAAATAAAGATACAGTTTTAACCTCATTCTAAATGTAAAAGAACAGCGGAGTTCATAACGACACAGAGAAGCAACATCACTGCAGTCACTTTGAGGGGAGCGTTTCCCAAAAGCTACTATAGTCGTAATTTCTGCCGTTACCAATGGAGTTCAATGAAACTAACGACCATAGTTAACATACATAAACATTTAAATTGCACATAGAGCAGTTTTCATAATATAATGTATTATATACCAGTAATACAATTTTTTTAGGATAACGTTTTAAAAATGTAATTATGTTTCTACTCCACTTTGTTGTTGAATATAAACATTTAAACAGTGGCTGTCATAACTAATGTTTTCGTGACGGATTTATTCAAACACATTAAATATCGAAGAATAGATTCAGTAAACTATAACGAATATGTAATATAGTGCATGTATTGCTCAAAATGCTCTTCTCTAGAGTTATTTTTCTAGCTCATTATTGAGTTAATGGACACTGAATGTCTTTTTTGAGGTAAATGTGACGTTAAGTGACATTATTGATCACAGGCTGTTTTATAGAAGTCTTTCTGTGGTTGAATCACTGATTGATGGATTCCATGATTCATGATTCATTTCAGTGTTGTTCTGTTTCTGTTGTTCATTCATGTTATTTGCTGCTTTAAGTAGTAGTAAAGAGGAAGAAATGATCAGCGATCTGTCAGCACACATTACAAAGCCACAAAGACACATTTACTGATTAAATTTCAAGATAAAACTGACAGAATTTGGAAGCTGAGACTTTGTTCTGAAGTTTTTTGTGATTATTGGACGGGAGGAGCTACAAATGTTTGGTTAAGTTTTGTTCAGGCATCATCTGAAAATAGCACAGATCGATTATTGGGATTCAAGAATCGGTATTGGTGTATCAAAATGAGAATGAACATTTTCAGCCTTAATTTAAAGTGACACAACTGCAGCGCATTTATAATAACGATTATATCATTATGGTTATAGTCATAACTATTATTCTTGGTGTGAACAGATAAAGGCACATGCGTCTCACCAAAGACAGTCGACGGTGGACAGCAGCAGTTTATTGTGACCCAGACCGCTGAAGATCAGCGCGGTGTCAAGACTCAGATACTGGATCAGCACCTCCACCCCGTCACGGCCGAACAGCTCCTGGACACAAGCAGCGCTGGTCATTAATCACGAGAGTATGGCGGCGCTGAAACAGAGGAGACGCCTCTCACCTTCCTGTGCACATCTCCCTCACAGAGCACAGACAGAAGGAACAGACAGTCCGTCTGGATCTCCAGAGCCACAGCGTCCTCGTCTTCCGGCCTCCCCAGGAACCGGCGCAGCACACCTGGACACAGAATCTGCTGTGAGTCTGCTGTGAGTCTGCAGGGAGTCTGCCGCGAGTCTGCCGTGAGTCTGCAGGGAGTCTGCTGCGAGTCTGCAGGGAGTCTACTGTGAGTCTGCAGGGAGTCTGCTGCGAGTCTGCTGTGAGTCTGCAGGGAGTCTGCTGCGAGTCTGCAGGGAGTCTACTGTGAGTCTGAAGGGAGTCTGCTGCGAGTCTGCAGGGAGTCTACTGTGAGTCTGCAGGGAGTCTGCTGCGAGTCTGCTGTGAGTCTGCTGTGAGTCTGCCACGAGTCTGCAGGGTGTCTGCAGGGAGTCTGCTGTGAGTCTGCAGGGAGTCTGCTGCGAGTCTGCTGTGAGTCTGCAGGGAGTCTGCTGCTAGTCTGCTGAGAGTCTGCAGGGTGTCTGCAGGGAGTCTGCTGTGAGTCTGCTGCGAGTCTGCTGTGAGTCTGCAGGGAGTCTGCTGCGCGTCTGCTGCGAGTCTGCAGGGAGTCTGCAGGGAGTCTGCTGTGAATCTGCAGGGAGTCTGCTGTGAGTCTGCAGGGAGTCTGCTGTGAGTCTGCTGTGAGTCTGCTGTGAGTCTGCAGGGAGTATGCTGCGAGTCTGCTGCGAGTCTGCTGCGAGTCTGCTGCGAGTCTGCTGCGAGTCTGCTGTGAGTCTGCTGCGAGTCTGCTGCGAGTCTGCAGGGAGTCTGCTGCGAGTCTGCAGGGAGTCTGCTGCGAGTCTGCAGGGAGTCTGCAGGGAGTCTACTGTGAGTCTGCAGGGAGTCTGCCGTGAGTCTGCAGGGAGTCTGCCGCGAGTCTGCTGTGAGTCTGCAGGGAGTCTGCATGGTGTCTGCAGGGTGTCTGCAGGGAGTCTGCTGTGAGTCTGCAGGGAGTCTGCTGCGAGTCTGCTGCGAGTCTGCAGGGAGTCTGCTGCGAGTCTGCAGGGTGTCTGCAGGGTGTCTGCTGTGAGTCTGCTGTGAGTCTGCTGCGAGTCTGCTGCGAGTCTGCTGCGAGTCTGCTGCGAGTCTGCTGCGAGTCTGCTGCGAGTCTGCTGCGAGTCTGCAGGGAGTCTGCTGCGAGTCTGCAGGGTGTCTGCAGGGAGTCTGCAGGGAGTCTGCTGTGAGTCTGCTGTGAGTCTGCAGGGAGTATGCTGCGAGTCTGCTGTGAGTCTGCTGTGAGTCTGCAGGGTGTCTGCTGAGAGTCTGCTGTGAGTCTGCAGGGAGTCTGCATGGTGTCTGCAGGGTGTCTGCAGGGTGTCTGCTGTGAGTCTGCAGGGAGTCTGCTGCGAGTCTGCTGTGAGTCTGCAGGGAGTCTGCTGCGAGTCTGCTGCGAGTCTGCAGGGTGTCTGCAGGGTGTCTGCTGTGAGTCTGCTGTGAGTCTGCTGCGAGTCTGCTGCGAGTCTGCTGCGAGTCTGCTGCGAGTCTGCAGGGAGTCTGCTGCGAGTCTGCAGGGTGTCTGCAGGGAGTCTGCAGGGATTCTGCTGTGAGTCTGCTGTGAGTCTGCTGCGAGTCTGCAGGGAGTCTGCAGGGAGTCTGCAGGGAGTCTGCTGCGAGTCTGCAGGGTGTCTGCAGGGAGTCTGCTGCGAGTCTGCTGCGAGTCTGCTGCGAGTCTGCTGCGAGTCTGCTGCGAGTCTGCTGCGAGTCTGCTGCGAGTCTGCTGTGAGTCTGCTGCGAGTCTGCTGTGAGTCTGCAGGGAGTCTGCTGCGCGTCTGCTGCGAGTCTGCAGGGAGTCTGCTGTGAATCTGCAGGGAGTCTGCTGTGAGTCTGCAGGGAGTCTGCTGTGAGTCTGCAGGGAGTCTGCTGTGAGTCTGCTGTGAGTCTGCTGTGAGTCTGCTGTGAGTCTGCAGGGAGTATGCTGCGAGTCTGCTGCGAGTCTGCTGCGAGTCTGCTGTGAGTCTGCTGTGAGTCTGCTGTGAGTCTGCTGCGAGTCTGCAGGGAGTCTGCTGCGAGTCTGCAGGGAGTCTGCTGCGAGTCTGCAGGGAGTCTGCAGGGAGTCTACTGTGAGTCTGCAGGGAGTCTGCCGTGAGTCTGCAGGGAGTCTGCCGCGAGTCTGCTGTGAGTCTGCAGGGAGTCTGCATGGTGTCTGCAGGGTGTCTGCAGGGAGTCTGCTGTGAGTCTGCAGGGAGTCTGCTGCGAGTCTGCTGTGAGTCTGCAGGGAGTCTGCTGCGAGTCTGCTGCGAGTCTGCAGGGTGTCTGCAGGGTGTCTGCTGTGAGTCTGCTGTGAGTCTGCTGCGAGTCTGCTGCGAGTCTGCTGCGAGTCTGCAGGGAGTCTGCAGGGAGTCTGCTGCGAGTCTGCAGGGTGTCTGCAGGGAGTCTGCAGGGAGTCTGCTGTGAGTCTGCAGGGAGTATGCTGCGAGTCTGCTGTGAGTCTGCTGTGAGTCTGCAGGGTGTCTGCTGTGAGTCTGCTGTGAGTCTGCAGGGAGTCTGCATGGTGTCTGCAGGGTGTCTGCAGGGTGTCTGCTGTGAGTCTGCAGGGAGTCTGCTGCGAGTCTGCTGTGAGTCTGCTGCGAGTCTGCTGCGAGTCTGCAGGGTGTCTGCAGGGTGTCTGCTGTGAGTCTGCTGTGAGTCTGCTGTGAGTCTGCTGCGAGTCTGCTGCGAGTCTGCTGCGAGTCTGCAGGGTGTCTGCAGGGAGTCTGCAGGGAGTCTGCTGTGAGTCTGCTGTGAGTCTGCAGGGAGTATGCTGCGAGTCTGCTGTGAGTCTGCTGTGAGTCTGCAGGGTGTCTGCTGTGAGTCTGCTGCGAGTCTGCAGGGAGTCTGCTGTGAGTCTGCTGTGAGTCTGCAGGGAGTCTGCTGTGAGTCTGCAGGGTGTCTGCTGCGAGTCTGCAGGGAGTCTGCTGTGAGTCTGCTGTGAGTCTGCAGGGAGTCTGCTGCGAGTCTGCAGGGAGTCTGCAGCGAGTCTGCCGCGAGTCTGCTTGCACTGGAAGACACTGGAGACTCACCCAAGAGCTGCCCGATGGCGCCCTGATCGCACAGATCCTGCCGGAGCGGCTCGTGCTGCGCAGACGCCACAGATCTGAGCACACGCACGCAGTAGCGCAGCTGAGCCTTCTTCCCGCCGCTGCCGTGGAAACCGTGACCCTGCCCACTGAAGGAGTCTGAGATACAGGCAAGAAGATCGGTGCAAGTACTTCTTCATCAAGAATCGCTGCTTTATCAGAGTGTTTTTTACTTTGGGAAAGTATTACTTCACTATGTTCCAAAGCATAGTATCATACTTTTACTTCTACATTTTTAATTCCATTCTAAAGAAACCAGCACTGCCTCAATTTCCGATTCGTGAATGAGCTGATTCTTTCCTATGATGAATTGGTTCACAATTTGCACTGAACGATTTATTTGCGAATCACACTAATCCTATTGCAGCTGTTCTTGAGTCAACAAATCACTGTTTAATCAATATTTGAAGAGTTGAGATGCAAAAACCTTTAAGTGCCATTTGAAATTTTCTTCTAAAATTAGCATTTTTCTCAAGCTTCTATGTTTACATTGTTATTTGACTTTAATGCCAATGAAAAGAACCCTTTAATTGCCATTAAAGGGAAATTACTGAACTTACACAGAGATAAATGGTAATTTTATTAGAAGAAAAATTTTAAAAGAAAATTTCTTCATTTGTTCTTGTTTTAATCATGAACTCCATTTTGTTCTTTTTTTTTTTTTTTTTTTTTTTTCAAAAGCCTTCATATCTTCATTTTGCACCTCCAGTAAATGAGTCTTGATTTAAGGATGTTTAGATATGTGTACTGGAAAACAAGACTGAAACACTGAGGAAGAGTGTGTGTTGTACCGTCCTGCAGGCAGCTGTCCACCAGCAGCAGCAGACAGGTGTTGGCCTGACAGGTGATGTATTCATCCAGCATCAGCGGAGCGAGCGCGCTCAGTGTGGACAGCGCCTGCAGCTGCAGCTCCTCCTGCTGTCTGCATGTCCAGCTGCGTCTGCCACTGCGCACCGCAGACGAGCTCGGCTTAACGAGCAGCATCAGAGCCAGCATCACACGGCCTTCTCTGAACAACTGCTCACCACAGACAAACACCATTAGCTTATGTTTAAAGGTCATGAACTGAGAAACCAAAATTCCCTTGATCTTTTGACATATAAGAGGTCATTGTGCTATAAAAACATCCTGTAAGTTTCATCATGTGTTCGTCTCACCTGCAGCGTGGCCAGATCTCTCGACAGCACCACGATGATGTTCAGCAGGAGCTTCTTCATCTCAAAGTCCTCCTGCTTGAAGGTCAGCTTGAGGTTCCTCACCAGAGGATTGTGGCTCTTCACTGAGAAACACAGATTTGTGAGGAATGTTCACGCCGCTGTGATGAACGCTCGTTAATAACCAATACTTACGCTCAGGAAACGTGATGAACGGTGTGAGATGCTTGACGAAGCCGCTCTCCTGAAACACACAGATGAGAGCTGCTGAAGAGGAAGAGTTTATGAGGACGAGGATCATGATGATGAAGACTCACGATCAGAGGAGCGCCGGGCTTCTCCGCGATCAGAGACAGCAGCACCAGCAGGTCGTTCCTCAGCTGACGCTCATGATGACGGAAACCGTTCAGCAGCAGATGGAAGAACGCGTCCTTCAGAGATCTGCAGCACACAGAGAATCATGGGAAGGGTTAGAGGTCTGAACGAGTGTCAGGAGCACGCTCATGCTCAGCTCACGTCTGACACACAATCACAGGAAAATCAGCAGTTTTTGCATTATTTTCATGTCAATTACTTTTTCATAGCACACATTTCTCCTATTACTGTCATGCAAAAAACTAATGCTTTTAATTTCTGCTGGTAATAAATCATTGCATTGTGACAACTGTGAACAATCTTTTTTTATTTAGTATTTAGCACTTTATTTACATGGACTGTTTTATCAAATCAGAACTGGACTGAATGTAAGAAGTGTGGTGGTTTTATGGATCTCCTGTGTGAAGTTGATGAACGTGTATCGGTCTTTAGTGACGCTCAGTCAGTCGCTCTCCCAGCGGTGAGGTCAGGTCTGAAGTGTGTTTGACTCACGCGATGCAGTCGCTGCTGCTGAGCTGTGAGGTCACTTCCTGTCGAGAGCCGTTCTCCAGCAGGTTCCACAGGATCTCGGAGGATCTGAAGAGCATCTGTCCGGACGGATCGCCTTCGCTCATGTGGAAGCAGATCTTCTGCGCAGCCTGAGCTCTCAGCATCAGGTTACAGTTGACTTCTGTCAGGAAACACAGGCAGGTTCAGACGCAGCCGTGATGCACGGAGTGCGAGCGCAGGCTCTGATTGGTCACCTGATGTTCTGGACAGGATCTGCAGCGTCTGCAGGAGACACAGTTTGACCGGAAGCTGCTCCTCCATCAGAGCCAGAGACATGACCAGCGTCTCAGCCAGACCACTGCGCTCCAGCATCAGAGCTCTGTAGTCCAGACGACACACACCTGAAACACACACTTGTTTCACTTTCTTGTGGGGACTCTCATAGGCGTAATGGTTTTTCTACTGTACAGACCGTATATTCTATTGCCCTACACCTAAACTTACTTAATTCTTTGTGATTTATAAGCTTGTTTACCCGTGGGGACCTCAATTTAGGTCTCCACCGTGACACAAGTCCCCATGAGTCTGTGTGTATTCAGGTTGAAGTCCCCACCGGTATATAAACACACACACACACACTTTCTCTCTCTCACCGTCAGAGCTGTGTTGGTGTTTGTCGTGGCTGTAGAAGGCGATCACAGTGGAGCAGATCTGCTGTCTCACCTCTGGCAGCGGGATCCTCATCAGATAACCTGCCGTCACACACATTATTACAGACAGAAAACACTCTCCCGCTGGAGACAGAACATATTCACTAAATCTATCAATACTCTCAATTTAGCTGAAGCTGGGATCAGATATCACCACACAAGACAGAAAGACAAATTATAATTTGCATAAAGAAATCAAACTCTATTTTAGCACATTAACCTCAAAATTTAAAATTATTCAAAACTGTTTTACTTTTGTTTTCTTTTTCATACGGTTCTTTGTTTGACTTTACATTACTGGTCAGAAGTGTAGAATAATTACAATTCTTCAATGTTTCAAAGTCTCTTCTGTTCATCAAGGCTGCATTTATTTGATCAAATATACAGTAAAAATAGTGAAATATTATTAGAATTGAAACTGTTTCAAACAGCTGTTTTCTATGTGAATATGTGTTAAAGTGTAATTTATTTCTGTGATCTGCAGCTGTATTTTCAGCATCATTACTCCAGTCTTCAGTGTCACATGATCTTCAGAAATCATAATAATATACTGATTTACTGCTCAACACACATTTCTGATTATTATCAATGTTGAACACAGTTGTGCTGCTCAATATTTTTGTGGAAACTGTGATGCATTTTATTTTTCAGGATTCACAGATGAATAGAAAGTTCAGAAGAACAGCATTTATTTGAAATAGAAATCTATTGTAACATTATAATGTCTCTACTGTCACTTTTGATCTATTTAACGCAGCCTTGATGAATAAAAGTATTATTTTCTTCTTTTTTAAATGTTGCTGATCTGGACTGAAGCTCACCCATCTGAGACACACAGTCTGTCACCACAGCAGCGAAGCTCATCTCGTCAGACGCTTTCTCCTTCAGGAAGGGAAGACTTGAAGACAGAAAGCATTGATGATTTGATTAGTTCACGTGTGTTCACAGGTGCTATAAACACTATAAAGACTGATCTCACACCTGCATATCTGAAGCAGATCACAGAGGATTCTGGCATACTCTGGATGATCGGACACTCTTTCAGCACAAACGTTCATAATCTTAAATATGTCAGCGAGGTTCCTCAAAAGCTGGACAAGGGCACTTTAAGGAAAGTGTTAATCATATCACCTTCATCATCATCATCATCATCACAGGATTATTCCACCGAGCCTCTCAGAGCGTCATGCGGTGCGTCACACAAACATCAGATAATATCTGAGGCTGGAAAATGCTGACTGTAGTGCTGTAAACTGAGACTGTAGGGACTGTAGTATCCTAGAGCACACTGACATCAGCACAACAAAGAACGTCAAACAATTATGCAAAAACCCACTCATTTATATACTTCTGCTTTTAAAACACCATTTCTATTAAAACACCATTTTTAATGTCGTCATGATTATGACAGTGTCATCTACATGAAACTTTTAGGATACAAATCCACGCTGGCATTGTTTTACCACCTTCTTCAAGATGAAAATCTGCCTTTCTTTTAACGAGGACTGGAAACGAGAGAGAAAATGAGCTCATTACTGAAGGAGAGATGAAGCAAACACTGTATGGCAGGCCCATTAACATTTAACCTTTAAAGCGTAAATGTATTTTCATGCTAGCAGTACTTATTTTTAAACTAGTGCTGTCAAACGATTAATCGTGATTAATCGCATCCAAAATAAAAGTTTTGTTTACATAATATATGTGTGTGTACTGTGTATATTTATTATGTATATGTAAATACACACACATGCATGTATACATTTAAGAAAAAATATGTTATGTTTATATAATAAATATATTTATGTATAATATAAAATATAAGAATATAAATATATAAATGTATAAACATAAATATTTTCAATCTATATATACTGTATATGTATGTATTTACAGTATATATACATAATAAATATACACAGTACACATACATATAATATGTAAACAAAAACTTTTATTTTGGATGCAATTAATCACTATTAATCATTTGACAGCACTATATTAAACACTAGTAAATTTTACATTAAGCACTAGTATTTATTCATTAGCTACTAGTAACTATTTAATAGTACTTATTAGTGTAGTTCGATAGTACTTATTAGTGTAGTTCAATAGTACTTATTAGTGTAGTTCAATAGTACTTATTAGTGGTTCAATAGTACTTATTAGTGTAGTTCAATAGTACTTATTAGTGTAGTTCAATAGTACTTATTAGTGGTTCAATAGTACTTATTAGTGTAGTTCAATAGTACTTATTAGTGTAGTTCAATAGTACTTATTAGTGTAGTTCAATAGTACTTATTAGTGTAGTTCAATAGTACTTATTAGTGTAGTTCGATAGTACTTATTAGTGTAGTTCGATAGTACTTATTAGTGTAGTTCAATAGTACTTATTAGTGTAGTTCAATAGTACTTATTAGTGTAGTTCAATAGTACTTATTAGTGTAGTTCAATAGTACTTATTAGTGGTTCAATAGTACTTATTAGTGTAGTTCGATAGTACTTATTAGTGTAGTTCAATAGTACTTATTAGTGTAGTTCAATAGTACTTATTAGTGTAGTTCAATAGTACTTATTAGTGTAGTTCAATAGTACTTATTAGTGTAGTTCAATAGTACTTATTAGTGTAGTTCAATAGTACTTATTAGTGTAGTTCGATAGTACTTATTAGTGTAGTTCAATAGTACTTATTAGTGTAGTTCAATAGTTCAATAGTACTTATTAGTGTAGTTCGATAGTACTTATTAGTGTAGTTCAATAGTACTTATTAGTGTAGTTCAATAGTACTTATTAGTGTAGTTCGATAGTACTTATTAGTGTAGTTCAATAGTACTTATTAGTGTAGTTCAATAGTACTTATTAGTGTAGTTCAATAGTACTTATTAGTGTAGTTCAATAGTACTTATTAGTGTAGTTCGATAGTACTTATTAGTGTAGTTCGATAGTACTTATTAGTGTAGTTTAATAGTACTTATTAGTGTAGTTCGATAGTACTTATTAGTGTAGTTCGATAGTACTTATTAGTGTAGTTCAATAGTACTTATTAGTGTAGTTCAATAGTACTTATTAGTGTAGTTCAATAGTACTTATTAGTGTAGTTCAATAGTACTTATTAGTGTAGTTCAATAGCACTTATTAGTGTAGTTCAATAGTACTTATTAGTGTAGTTCAATAGTACTTATTAGTGTAGTTCAATAGCACTTATTAGTGTAGTTCAATAGTACTTATTAGTGTAGTTCAATAGTACTTATTAGTGTAGTTCGATAGTACTTATTAGTGTAGTTCAATAGTACTTATTAGTGTAGTTCAATAGTACTTATTAGTGTAGTTCAATAGTACTTATTAGTGTAGTTCAATAGTACTTATTAGTGTAGTTCGATAGTACTTATTAGTGTAGTTTAATAGTACTTATTAGTGTAGTTCGATAGTACTTATTAGTGTAGTTCAATAGTACTTATTAGTGTAGTTCAATAGTACTTATTAGTGTAGTTCAATAGTACTTATTAGTGTAGTTCGATAGTACTTATTAGTGTAGTTCAATAGTACTTATTAGTGTAGTTCAATAGTACTTATTAGTGTAGTTCAATAGTACTTATTAGTGTAGTTCAATAGTACTTATTAGTGTAGTTCAATAGCACTTATTAGTGTAGTTCAATAGTACTTATTAGTGTAGTTCAATAGTACTTATTAGTGTAGTTCAATAGCACTTATTAGTGTAGTTCAATAGTACTTATTAGTGTAGTTCAATAGTACTTATTAGTGTAGTTCGATAGTACTTATTAGTGTAGTTCAATAGTACTTATTAGTGTAGTTCAATAGT
>NC_136755.1:30726767-30759267 GCF_936440315.1 Barbus barbus | reverse complement strand
CAGCGCTCCTCTGACGCGCTCGAGCCGGAGCGTGAGCCGCTCTCTCACACCTGTGTGCTTGTGCTCCGCAGGTGGAAGGAAGTGATGCGTGCGCTCAGCCGGAGGACGTGGTAAAACACTTCACTTCACCTCCTAATACTTCTCAGCTGGTTTCAGCATTAAAGCACCAGATTGTGTCCTGAAATCTAAAAGAAATGTGTTAGTGACAGACGGTGCACAAAACAACTAACTAATGACTAACTAATGCGTGACGAGACTAGATGACTCAATTCATATGAATTAGTGTCTCAGAAATAGTTTGATTGGATCAGTGGACGGGGCTAAACAGGCAGTACTGTAGAATTGGTGGGCGGGGCTAAACAGGCAGTGATGGAAAATCGATGGGCGGGGCTAAACAGGCAGTACTGTAGAATCTGTGGGTGGGGCTAAACAGGCAGTGATGTAGAAGCAGGCGTTGATGATCTTCTGTGGAGGCGATGCTTATCCAAACTATTACTTCACAGAGTAGAACATTCCACAAGCTGTCATTTTGGCTTTTTTGGCACTCATCCTTTTTTATAGTACAATGGCCTCTTATATGCAAAAAAAAAAAAAAACAAGTGAATTTTGGTTTCTCCATTCATGACCCCTTTAAACTTGTTGATATCATAATTCTGCATGATTATATGGTTAGCTTTGTGTCATTATTTGTGTTTATAATTGATTATTTCCTGCTGTCTGTCACCCGTCAGAACCAGTTGAGATGCAGAGCTTCACTTATTCACCCACAGTCGTGAAAAAGCATGCAGTTTAGCAAAATCTAGGAGGCTTGTTTGCAGGAGGCTCTGATTGGTGGTTGGGTGTGTGTGTGTTCAGCGGGTGGCCGGCGTGAAGGACAGCTGGTGGCTCTCTATGCTCATCCTGCCGCCACTGTTTAAGGACAGTCCTGCCAGTCCCTTCCTCTCCGCCTATTACCCTGACTGTGTGGGCATGAGCCCGTCTGCCTCGCCCGAGCACCGGAGAACTGCTCCGCCTCACAGTGAGTCAGAACCGGATCCAACTCTCCAGCCACTGCTTTCATGATCCACATGATCCCATTATTGACAGATGTGCATTACATGATGACCTAATACAGCGGAATCATTGTTTTTCATGCACTGCTCGATTTTGGAAAAAACAGACATCTAAAATATACATTGAAGTGTTTATTTTATTGCACTTTATCTATTTGCGTCTGTATTTCAATCTTTAAAGAGTTTTTTCTCTTACAAACACCACACTTTACAATTTTATTCCTCTCTTTATTCTGAAGGTTTGTTCATATTTGTGACCCTGGAGTACACAACCAGTCATAAGGGTCAGTTGTTTGAGTTATACATCATCTGAATAAATAATCTTTCCATTGATGTATGGTTTGTTATGATAGGACAAATATACCTGTGCTACTGATGACTGCTTTTGTGCTCCAGGGTCACATTTCATTCACACTGATTTATACAACATTTTACTCCTAAAAACATGGTGAAAATGTTTGTTTTCTGTCTGTTGACCGTATTTTCTGATTAATGGAGTGATAAAAAGAGAAATCCAAAATCCCCTCTGAAAAACGTTAACTCTAATATGACAACAAAATCAAACAAGAATTATGGGCCAATGTTCAGATTTTTGTTCTGGAAATGTATGCAAATCACTGCATATTTTATTATAAACAACATTATAAACAAAGCATTGTGTCCTGATATACATTAGTTCTCATGTTTACTCTGTTCACCTGTTTTGTCTTGTTTTAATTGGGGTTTATTGAGCAGATATTGGCTTGTAAGTGGGAACAGTGAACGTCACCATCGCTGTGTGTGTGTGTTCATCTGTAGTCCCCGGACTCTCGCCCTATTTCCAGCCCTTCTATCAACCAAACGAGTGTGGGAAAGCCCTGTGTGTCAGGCCTGACATGATGGAGCTGGACGAGCTGTACGAGTTCCCCGAGTTCTCCAGAGATCCCACCATATACCTGGCGTTGAGGAACCTGGTGCTGGCGGCCTGGAACCGAGACTGCAAGGTGCCCGATGTTTGCTCGTCCGTTCACATGCTGCAGCGGGATGCTCAGGACGCTTTCTCTGGAGTTTGTGTTGACTTTCCGCTCATTATCATGTTTGTAAGCAGTGCAAGAGATCCGTGCAGGTCTGGGATTGTGTGAGTCTGTCAGGGCAGATGAAACCTGAGGATGGCTGGATTGTTGATGTGATGTTTGCTCTCTCTCTCTCTCTCAGGAGGTTCTGACGCTGCAGAAGTGCGCTCCTCATGTGATCGTGCGTGGGCTGGTGCGTGTCCGCTGCGTGCAGGAGCTGGACCGGGTTCTGTACTTCATGACCCGGAAGGGCCTGATCAACACCGGAGCGCTGCAGATCAAGTGGCCGTTGCTGCCCGAGTCACAGCACAACGTGAGACAAACACAGTCTTTCTGTCTGACAGTCACGAGAGAGAATCTTCGCAAACATCTCGCCATGTCAGGAGAGTTGAGGGGGAAGTGTCTTAAAGGGGTCATGTGGTGCAATTTCAAGCTTTCTTTTGGAGTGTTACATGCTGTTTGTGCATATATAAGATCCTTAAAATCACAAAGACTAAAGTCTCAAACCCAAAGAGATATTCTTTAAAAAAGTTAAGACTCGTCCATGCCTTGCTAAAACGCCTCATTCAAACACGCCCCACATATCTGTCACGGTGTGGGAAGATTTACATAACACCGCACAAAGGTTTACGCAAAGAAAGAAGGCATAACTTTATTCTCGCTGTAGTGTTGTTGTGGAGACACTGTGTTTCCAAATATGGTAAGGGGTGTAACATTTCATCACATGCCTGAGGTATTCGTCCAATCACAGCGCATCGGATAGCTGTCCAATCAGAGCACACCGTTCTTTTCAGAACGATGAGCTTCGTAAAAAAAGAACGTGTTTCAGAAAGGCAGGACATAGAGTAGCAACAATACTGTACAGTATGTGGAAAAAGTTTTTTTTTTTGTTTTAACCTTAAACAGCGTAAACACATTGTATTACACCAAATACACAAAGTAATGTTATTTTAGCATCATCATATGACCCCTTTAAGGGGACAGTGTCCTAATGCAAGGGGCCTTTCACATGTTAGTGCATTTAAAGCATGAGGCTCAGAGCAAAATTTTTTTTTTATGAACTTCCAACATGAATTTTTAGTGCACTGTCATGAGTGTAGAAAAGCAATGGGAAGGCAGTGCAGTTGAGTGCACAAACACGCTGCTCTAAAATGACTCCGGCGGCTGAGAATTAACGATCTCTCCGTGTGTAATGATCTCTCACAATCTCTCCGTGTGTAACGATCTCTCCGTGTGTAACGATCTCTCCGTGTGTAACGATCTCTCCGTGTGTAACGATCTCTCCGTGTGTAACGATCTCTCACGATCTCTCCGTGTAACGATCTCTCACGATCTCTCCGTGTAACGATCTCTCACGATCTCTCCGTGTGTAACCATCTCTCACGATCTCTCCGTGTAATGATCTCTCACGATCTCTCCGTGTGTAAAGATCTCTCACGATCTCTCGATCTCTCCGTGTGTAACAATCTCTCCATTTGTGTGTAACGATGTCTCACAGTCTCTCCGTGTGTAACGATCTCTCACAATCTGTCCGTGTGTAATGATCTCTCCATGTGTAACGGTCTCTCACGATCTTTCCGTGTGTAACAATCTCTCCGTGTGTAACGATGTCTCACAATCTCTCCATGTGTAACGATCTCTCACAATCTCTCCATGTGTAATGATCTCTCCATGTGTAACGGTCTCTCACGATCTTTCCGTGTGTAACAATCTCTCCGTGTGTAACGATGTCTCACAATCTCTCCGTGTGTAATGATCTCTCTGTGTGTAACAATCTCTCACGATCTCTCCGTGTGTAACGATCTCTCCGTGCGTAACAATCTCTCACAATCTCTCCGTGTGTAACGATCTCTCTCGATCTCTCCGTGTGTAACGATCTCTCTCTCGATCTCTCCATGTGTAACGATCTCTCACAATCTCTCCATGTGTAACAATCTCTCCGTGTGTAACGATCTCTCTCGATCTCTCCGTGTGTAACGATCTCTCCGTGTGTAACGATCTCTCTCGATCTCTCCGTGTGTAACAATCTCTCTCTCGATCTCTCCATGTGTAACGATCTCTCACAATCTCTCCATGTGTAACAATCTCTCCGTGTGTAACGATCTGTCTCGATCTCTCCGTGTGTAACGATCTCTCACAATCTTTCCGTGTGTAACGATCTCTCCGTGTGTAACGATCTCTCACAATCTCTCCGTGTGTAACGATCTCTCCGTGTGTAACGATGTCTCCATGTGTAACGATCTCTCCATGTGTCTGCGCAGAAGGTGCTGGTCATCGGCGCTGGTGCTGCGGGGCTCGCTGCTGCTAGACAGCTCCAGAACTTCGGCATGCAGGTACAACTTACACAAACCACTGTTGAAAGCCACTTGAAGACCTACTGCACATGAACTAGCTTCACTGAGACACATGATCCTGCTCACAGTTGATGAAGAACGCAGTTACGCTGTATGTGTGTGTATGTATGTGTATATATATATATATATATATATATATATATATATATATATATATATATATATATATATATATATATATATATATATATATATATATATATATATATATTTATATTTATTTTGAGAGTAAAGTCAAAACTACAAGAATAAAATCATAGCAAATTTTGGCATTGTTGTATTCCTAACTTTTATTCCTTCCGTCTGTCCAAGAAGAGATGTTTTGGCTTTATTATAAAACGCTGTTGTAGTTCTGGACTGTTATGGTCTGTTCTCTGATTGGTGGACAGGTGGTGGTTCTTGAGGCCAGGGAGCGAATCGGAGGGCGAGTTTGGGACGATGCGTCGCTGGGCGTGACGGTGGGCCGCGGAGCTCAGATCGTCAACGGCTGCGTCAACAACCCCATCGCCCTGATGTGTGAGCAGGTAACACATTCACTCACACTCATACTCACACTCAAACACACACACACACACTCACTCACTCAGTCACGCACTCTCACTCACTCACACACACACTCTCATGCACACTCACATGCGTACACTCTCAAACTCTCACACACATTCACTCACTCATGCACACACACACACGCACGCACGCACTCTCTCACACACACACCCCAACAGCATACCAAACCACAGTGTGTGTGAGAGGGAGTGTTTGTGCGTGAGTGTGTGCGTGCGTTTTTGTGTCAAATGAAGACATAAATTTGTATAATGACACCGGTATGACAGGTATTTCAAGGTGAAGGTGACTTTTCATGACATTGACCCATGTCCCCACTTTTCAAAACGCTTATAAATCATACAAGTTTTTTTTGGGAAAGTAGAAATGCACAGTTTCCTGTGAGGGCTAAGTTTAGGTGTAGGGCAATAGCACATACAGTTTGTACAGTATAAAAACCATTATGCCTATGGGATGTCCCCACTTTTCACAAAAACAAACGTGCATGAGTGTGTGTGTGTGTGTGAGTGACGTCTCTGCTGTGCTTCTGCTGGTGTTGAGTTGGGTCTGCGGATGCACACTCTGGGCGCCCGCTGCGAGCTCCTTCACGAAGGCGGACGCGTCACAGATCCGGCTCTGGACAAACGCATGGACTTCCACTTTAATGCCGTGCTGGACGCCGTGTCCGAGTGGAGGAAAGACAAGTCGCAGTCCCAGGATGCACCACTGGGCGGTGAGACTCACCTCATGTGACCTGCTCTATCACTTATGAGCCACACACATCATTCTTTCATCAATCAGAAGAAGGTTTTCTAGAAATGTCAGTTATTTTTTGTTAATGGTAGGTGTCGGTAGTAGTTGAATTAACTACTGGAATCTAAAGTTTTTGGCTAATTGTATTAATTTGTTATTCACTTTCTTCTTGTCATGAAGATGTAGCCCTGCTGCTGACACTGTGTTAGAATAATAATACTACTACAGTTCAGGGTAAAACTGATGGGAGTTTGTCTGTTCATGTTGTGCCGGATGTTTAGAAAAGATCCAGGAAGTGTACAAGACGTTCCTGCAGGAGTCTGGACTTCAGTTCACCGACCTGGAGGAGAAAGTTTTGCACTTCCATCTCAGTAACCTGGAATACGCCTGCGGAAGCACACTGGACCAGGTGTGTGTGTGTGTGTGTGTGTGTGTGTGTGTTAGTGAGTGAGTGGTAGTTAGTGAGTGTGTGCTAGTGAGTGAGTGTGTGGTAGTTAGTGAGTGTGTGGTAGTTAGTGAGTGTGTGGTAGTTAGTGAGTGTGTGGCAGTTAGTGAGTGTGTGGCAGTTAGTGAGTGTGTGGCAGTTAGTGAGTGTGTGGCAGTTAGTGAGTGTGTGGCAGTTAGTGAGTGTGTGGCAGTTAGTGAGTGTGTGGCAGTTAGTGTGTGCTAGTGAGTGTGTGCTAGTTAGTGAGTGAGTGCTAGTGAGTGAGTGAGTGCTAGTGAGTGAGTGTGTGGTAGTTAGTGAGTGTTGAGCATGATTTTCAGGTAGTTTGAGTGTAATGTGTGTGAGTGTGTGTGTTGAGCGTGATATTCATGTTATGTGTGTGTGTGTGTGTGTGTGTGTGTGTGTGTGTGTGCAGGTGTCTGCACGCTCGTGGGATCATAACGAGTGTTTTGCTCAGTTCTCTGGAGATCACATGCTGCTCACTGATGGATACTCATCAGTCCTGCACAAACTCGCTCAGGGACTCGACATCCGGCTCAATACTGCGGTACTTCACTCACTCACTCGCACACTCAAACTCACACACACACACGCACACTCTCACTCGCACGCACACATACACACTCACTCACTCACGCAAGCACGCACTCACACGCGCACACACACACACTGGCACACACACACACGCTCGCTCATGCGCACTCACACTCACATACGCACACACACAAGCTCACTCACTCACACACGTGCACTGCACTCACACTCACATGCGCGCGCACACACTGGCACACGCTCACTCACTCACGCACACACACGCACACAGACCGAGCTGTTCTTCACCCCGTCACTTATCCGCTCACTCTCAGGTGTGTCTGTGTGTGTGTCTGTGTGTGTGTGTGTGTGTGTGTGTGCAGGTGCAGCACGTGGATTACTCTGGAGAGGAAGTGACTGTGATGTCCAGCTGCGGCTCTCGCTGGAGCGCACAGAAGGTTTCTCTCTCACACACATACACACTGGTGGCTCTGTCGTGTTGTTACTCCTCCTCCTGTGAGTGTGTTGTTTGACAGCTGCTGTGTGTTGCAGGTTCTGGTGACGGCTCCGCTGGCTCTGCTCCAGAAGAACCTCATCGGGTTCAGTCCTCCTCTGCCTGACAGGAAGCTCAAAGCCATCCACAGTCTGGGAGCCGGAGTCATTGAGAAGGTGAGCGAGTGTCCGTGTCAGTGTTTGTTAGTGCCTCTCGCCCGCTGAAGCACTCACCGCTCCTCGCTGTGTTTAAGGTGGCACTCCAGTTCCCTACACGCTTCTGGGACGGTAAAATCCAGGGAGCGGATTATTTCGGCCATGTCCCGCCCTGTCTGGAGATGAGAGGGCTGTTCAGTGTGTTCTACGACATGTGTCCGCAGGTGCGCCGCTCCTTTCTGCACGCTTGGCAAATTGAGATTAATCCTCAGAAAAATGCTGATCAAATTCAGTATTATATGTGATGTTTTACTAATGTCTCTTGCATAACACAGTTCTACATTTGTGGTCATAAATTTACATACAGCTAGAAGAATTCTAAAAGTTTTCACCCCCCGCTCTTAAAGGGGATATCAGATGCCATTTTTCACTAGTTGTTATGACTCTTTAGGGTCTTCGTGAAATGTCTGCGATGTACTTTGGTTAAAATTCCTCAATGGAAGTGTAAAACAACACCCTTTTTACCGTCAAACACAGCTCTGTTCACAGCAACCCGATTCAGTGCATGTCCCTTTAAATGATAATGAGGGCGGAGATATGCTAATACTGGACAGTCTGCTAGAGGCTGTGGGCAGGGTTTGAGTAGTAAGATGTCATACTGCTCAGAAAATCAAAACGGCTTGATAATTGAGACTCTTTAGGTTTTTTGGGAATTAAAAAAAGGAGTGAATGGGTTTTTATCACTGTAGGGTGGTTGTGTTCACACACTGCCAACACATTTATATACAAACACCAGATAAAAGTGAATTTTGCATCCCATGTCCCCTTGAAAGGGACAGTTCATCCAAAAAAAAAATTTTTTTTCATTATTTAATAATCATATTGTTCAAACCTGTATGATTTTTTCTTCTGCTGAACTCAAAAGAAGAGAATTTGAAGAATGTTTAAAAAGAACAGTTTTGGCAGCTAGACTTTAATATTATGGAAAAAAATATGGCAATCAATGGGGACCAGAAACTGTTTAGTTAGTAACATTATTCAAAACATCTTCTTTTGAGGAAAGAAACACATACAGATTTGGAACGACATGAGGGCGAGTAAATGATGACCGAATGATCATTTTTGTGTGAACTGGCCCTGCATCATGCCGCTTTGAGAAAACATTCATAGATCGTCCAGATAACAACACACAATATTAAAAATCATGTGTGTGTAAACTTTTGAACTGGCTCTTGTGTGTAAATTCAGCTATTATTTAGTCTTAGGGACGATGTGTAAACATCTGCTGTGTTAAATAGCTTACTCAGAGAAGGACCAAATAAAAAGCAGATCTTCTTCTGTTAATAGTTATGTTTGCTCGAGGGTCGCTGAGGCGTGTGTGTGTGTGCAGGGCGAGGAGTGTGTGCTGATGGCGGTGGTCACCGGCGAGGCTCTGTCTCTGCTCAGGGATCTTCAGGACTCTCAGGTGGTGGATCTGTGCATGAGTGTCCTCAGAGAGCTCTTCCAGGAGCAGGTGACGTGTATCAGTCCTTCTCTTGTGACGCTCGGGACTCAGACCGCCGCGGCTCATCTGTGTTTCTGACTCTGTGATGCAGGAGGTTCCGGATCCACTCCGGTTCCTGGTGACCCGCTGGAGCACGGACCCGTGGGCTCAGATGTCCTACAGCTTCGTGAAGACGGGCGGCAGCGGCGAGGCCTACGACATCATCGCCGAAGACGTGCAGGGCAAGCTGTTCTTCGCTGGAGAGGTGATTGATTCAGACACACATCTGTCATTTGAATTAGTGTTCATTTAGTCAGCTATTTTCAATTTTAGTCTTAGTCCTGTGTTAAATGTCCTTGTTAGTTTTTATCATTTGTGAGCCTGGAGCACAAAAGCAGTCATAAGTCATAAGCACCTACGGAAAAGTGTGCTATTATGTGGTAACAAACAAGACACGTACTGTACTTGGTATACACGTGGTAAATATGTAGTACTCACAAACAAGTGTGTGTTAATGTTAAATTGCTCTCCAAAACAGTGCTTACAAAGTTTGAAGTATTGGTAATTCCTGTGTAATGTTTGTGTAAAATGGTGCACTTTATTTTACAGTCCTATTTCCATATCCTTACTATGTAATACTGGTGTATGTACCTATTAGTTAATGTACAGAATAAGTTATGCTGTACTCGCATTGGGGGTATAAACATGGACCAAGGTACTTTTTGAGTAATTGATGGTAGATGTATTTAGTAAGTACTGTCCCTGTTGCCCAAGCATAGAATAACAAAAACACTCAAACTGAAGACCATGGGATGGCTGTGTTGTTCATCCCTAGTTGTTATCAGATGATTATTTCCGGCATTGTTAATGTGTTGCTGTGTTTCTGCAGGCCACAAACAGACACTTTCCTCAGACGGTGACGGGAGCGTATCTGAGCGGAGTGCGCGAGGCCAGCAAGATCGCAGCAATTTAGCAACATCTCACACTCGTCTCACACTCGTCTCACACTCGTCTCACACTCGTCACACACTCGTCTCACACTCGTCACACACTCGTCACACACTCGTCACGCACTCGTCACACACTCGTCACGCACTCGTCACACACTCGTCACGCACTCGTCACGCACTCGTCACGCACTCGTCACGCACTCGTCACACACTCGTCACACACTCGTCTCACACTCGTCTCACACTCGTCACACACTCGTCACACACTCGTCACACACTCTTCTCACCTCTGCTGAAGCGTGTCACATCACACTGATCCAGAACCAGCTCACCACAGGACAGTGTGATCACCTATACAGGTGACCGGAACACACTCATTCATATATATATATATATTATACACACACACACACACACACTCACTCTGCAGGTCTTTTACTGACTGAATCATGAACTTTCATTTCATCTAGGATGGTTTTGAAGTTGTTAAACATCAGTTCATCATCATGTTATGAGCTGTTTTTTATTTCACAGCTGAAATGATTGTGATTTTCTGCTGACTGGAATTATGGGTTTTGTATGATTATGTAAAGAGATGCACATGAAGCTTTACTCTGTAAATTCTTTTGTCATTGGTTCAAACTAATTATGGAAATATTTTTACCTAATTACACTTGTTTTGAAACGGGCTCAGTTTTGTTGCGTTAAGATCCTTTGTTCCACTAAAAGTATTAAAAACGCTAAATTATTATAAATCCATTTTGCCTTTTGATTGAGTTTGTATCCGAGTGTCTGTGAAGATCGCTAGGAAAGCAGTCTTACATTGCTTCTCTTGTTGCCCTTTGACTGAAAATGACAACCAAAAGCCACACAATGTAGTACCGTATTAGTATTTTATTTTCTGAGTTGTGCTGCGGTAAAAAGCCAAAGACTATAGAAATAAGCACCAGTAGCTCTGAAGATCTGAGCCTTAGAGATTTAATGTGTTTTATTTCAGTTGATTTCATTGGCTTTGGTTGTAAGTTGGGTTTCTCTGCTCTTGTTTCTATTTCCTTCAGTGATTCTGCTTGTTAACAGCTGGTCTTCATCACTAAAGCTCAATCCTCATTTAATTAGCACTTAATTATCTCATTAACTTCATAACCTCTTCAGTGTCACTTCAACACTCAGTAGTGTGGACACATATTAGTGCTCTTTAAAACTGAGGGTTTTGCTGTGGGATTAAAGTTAAATGTGTGAGATGAAAAAAACACTGTGAAATGTATTTTTAACAGAAATATACTGTTAATTTAATTATACGGGAACTGTAAAAAAACCCCAGTAGATTACTGGCAAACACAGCTGCCGGTATTTCACTGTATAAACAGTAAAATACTGTAAAACCTAACAGTCAACATCCTGTTGTGTTTTGTGCTGGAGAGTAGAGCCTGTGTTTAAGTCAAGGACGGACAGAGAAACACTGATGTTATGCTGCATGTTGCTTTGTTTAAAACCAGAAACTCTGTAGTTGTTTTTATTTTTATTTTCCCAATATGTATATCACATTTAACAATCCCCCAATCCTTACCAACAAATCCCTAGATTTAAGGAATTACATGTGAAAAAGATCTAAATAAAAAGATAAAATAATGATTATTAAAACAACAAAAACAAATCAGCATACATGTCTACATAAAGGATTTTATACTTGGGGTGGCAAAGGGGCAGAATGAGGGGTGGCTTGTCATCAGGGGCGCAAGTTTGCTGAGGGGTGCAAGATCAGTGTTGTCACTCCTACAAAAAATGTCAGTTTTGGTCGAATTTGAGGTTTTCACAAAAATGAGTTCATTAAGCCTTCTTCTAGCGATCCCAATGCTCCAAATAGTAATTAAATATCTAAAATGATCTTTATTTGTACGTTTTTTGAGAGGAGCACCTTTTCTCTGCTCACTTCTGGACACTGCTGCTGCTTCTCAACACAAGTTGTAGATCTATCGTTGCAAAGCGCAGCATTGCAGCTTTGTGAATAATCAAATTCTGCATGACATGAGTCCAAACCAGTGAAATATGATTTTAAAACCCATGCTGATGAAAACAAAACGATCGCGCTGACTGAGATTTACATAAGACGCACCTTTCTGCCAGCGCGCAATCTCCCTGCATTATTGCAAAATATGTTTTCTCTGACATGAACTTTTAGTTAATGGTTTAGGAAAAATCTGATGTGTAACATTATATCCATGCATTACAGTAGGTCCTAATATAGAGGTCTTAATCAAATATTAAAAGAAAAGACGGAATCACTCGCTGCTCTTGATTAAACTACTGTTTATTTGCATCTTTGTTCTTATTTTTAGTAACAAAGATAAAATAAAAACTATTTATATTGTGATTTAATAATACAGTAATTATTATTAAGAAAAGAATTGGAGGAAAATATGCAGCGTTGCTTGATTATGCTTTGGAATCTTCAGAAAAGCTGAATTGCTGACTCTATCGCCTTCAAACAGCTGTAGCTGTTACTTTTTGATCCGATTCCAAGAAGTCACATATCATTGTGAAGGTATTTTAATGGAGAATGAAAATCAAAAGAACTAATTTTTGAAAAATGCTCATTCCGACTCATTTTGCCAGCACGGGTTACAATATATTCCCTAGCACTAACCCTCTCAGAAAACTCCATCAGGGGTGAAAACAGTGACCGGCACCACCCTCCTCTCCCATGATTCCTGACCACAAAAACATTGCCATATTGCTCACATTTAAAACTTCTTTTTTGTCTTTAAATTATGCCTATTTTTTATATATATTTACTCAAAAAGGAAGCATTATTTATATATACGTATATTTATTTATTTTTATTTTTTTATTAATGTAGATATTCCATGGAAAATGTGCCATGCAAGGGGAAGATTTCTGCCGCCTGGTTGAAATTCACTTAGCAAAATGACAAGGACTTGATATTACCATATGACCAGTAGATGGCTGCAGAGGACCACTCATACAGTTATTTTCACTGTTTGCTTTAGGATCTATATTTAGACATTACAAATAATCACTATTAGAACATAAAAAACACTTTTTTGTCAAAGTTTAGCACTGTTTTTACTATAGAATATACTGTATGAAGAGTTTTCAAAAACTTGTGCCCCCCCCCCCCCCCCTGTCTTTTTCTGTTCTGCACCCCAGATCATTTCCCTCCTCTATTCATTTTATTTAGGTGTAATAATGACAAATAAGCGATTGATGCTCAATTGACAATACAATTTATTTTTAGAACAAAGAAAAGAAAAACTTCTTTCATCGTTGTTTGGTTATGTATAACATTTTATTAGAGAAGTATGATTTTGGCAAAAATGTAACTAATCAGAATCATGGGTTCGAATCGATCTCATAGCCCATGAACGCCACAAAAATGTTAATTCCATTGCGGTTTGCTTTGGATAAAGTAAATGTAGCTTAAACCCTTGAGCAGATCTGATAAGACAAAAAGGGCCATTTCTTTCCTTTTAGTAGGCGAGGTTCATTAAATCATTTACCAAGCTGTTATCAGCATTAAGACGTTAAATCTGTCATTGTAGCGTTTTGAAGCTCAAATTTAGTTTGGAAGACTTAACTACATTTTAATCAGATATTTTATCAACTGTTTAGTCCGATACAGATAGAGAAGCACAATAAGATACATTTATTTGAATGCATTTGTGAGAGCGTGACTGCATGTGAATTAGTCTGTGCAACGTCTCTCTAGTGAAGCTTTTAATTATTTGTCCATTAACTGTCCATCACTGTTTTCATAACCTTCACCACCTTCTGTCTGATTTGAGTGATAGGCTACATCAGTGTCAAGCTAGATAATCGCGTTAATTCTTGATAAAATGCAGTTATATTATGAGCTGTTGCATTAATTGTGCTCATGATGAAGCGGTAGCCGAGCGAACGAAAACGACAACTTCTGACTTCAGCAGATCACGCAGCTCCATGATTTTCGCTCCGCTCTCACTTCACTCGATCCCATTACTCTGGTTTAGGGTGGCAAAGCTCATTTTTAGGGTGCCACCCTTGTGGACATTGGTGAAGAAAACATATATATATACACACACACAACCAAGTCATTCCCTTCAAGTCACAAGCAAGTCTCAGGTCAAAGCCCAAGTCCTCAAAGAGTTAAAGTTGAGATAATTAAGAGACTAATTAAATGATGATTGTGCATTAGTGATGAACACCTGCTGTTATTGAGAATTACAGAGGATCAGATGTTGATGTTTTATTGGTTAAAATGATGTCACCCTCATGGAGATCAGTGTTTGCTTTAGTTGGGCTCTTGACCCTTGACCCCTGTGTTAGATCTTTCTCTGTCTTTGAGCAGCTGTTAGCTGTCTTCATATGATGAGTTAGTCATCATGAGCTGCCGTGGTTATAATCTATTTTGTTTACTGTAATCAACTCTATGAACCTACAGCATTCAAGCAAAGTGCTGCTCCAACAGTTAAAGTGAAAGAATTTTAAATCTATGTAATGCATATAAACATTTGAACTCGTGTACTATTTACACTCACAGACATCAAGAACATATGAATCTCAACAATGGTTACAATCAACAAAATTCATGCTGCAATGCATGCTGGGTAACACCGTTGTAAAATCTCCCATCATGCACTGCAGTATGAATAATTATTGTCACCACTGTTGAGGATCGTATGATAAGTGTTCATGTCTAAAAGCCTGAGCGGGTTTATTCTTTCAATATTGAAGCATTAAGGTGGTATTTGTTTAATCAGAATTATTTTTGTAGATCAGTAATAGCTGAATGCTGTTCAATAAACAAAAAAAGACCACTTCATGATGTTTCTTCAAATGAGTTAGAAAGCATAAGTTAATCTGCTACTTCAAGGTCTGATTCAGCATTGTGTGACCGTATGAATGAGGTAAGCGGTGGTGATTGACACTTGTTCTCACTAATCGAGTGCTTCCTATATTAGCGCTGGTTAGTTTCAGCTGGTGATGGATCACGTCCGGATCCTTCCCTTTCTGTTCGTTTCAAAGGTGGCTTTAGGTATGTGCTGCTAGCACAAAGCAGTTTGCTAACCTTTTAATTATTGCTTGTATGGCACTTACGATCCGTTTGTTGCATCCTAATGACAGTGATGAGTTAATAATATTCAGAAGAGGATCTATTACTGCTGGAAGCACCTCTTTTAGGAGTTTAGATGGAGCAGGGTCTGAAATACAGGGTGATGGTTTAGATGCCAGTAATGTGGGTGCTGGTGCCGTTTTGTTACAGACTTCTGAAGATGGCATTGATCATCCAGTTGGATTCTTTTCTAGAAAGTTTGATTCTTACCAACTGAATTATTCTGTGATTGAAGGAAGCGCTTGCTCTGATTTGGGTTTGGCAACACTTTGAGGTGTATGTGGGTTGGTCTGAGGGACCTCTGCTGGTTTTTACTGATCACAACCCTTTAGTTTTTCTTCACTCGTTACAGAATCCTAACCAGAGGTTAATGAGGTGGTGCTTGTTTTTACAGGGATACCTGTTAGATATTCCCCACATTAAAGGCTCAGAGAACACAACTGCTGATGCTCTCGGTTGCGTTTGGTCTGTTTATTTTGGACTTTATTACTTTGAACTTTGTTCTGTCTGATGCTTTGGCTAATGACATGTCTGATAGAAATTTTGCTTGACTGTTCTGATTTTTAGTTTTATTTATGTTTATAAACATTTTCGTTGCAACCAAACCAAACTGACTATGTCCTCCAATCTTTAGTCGCAGCTTTGAGCCGGTCGTGACACTTGAGACACACTTGTGACTTCCTCTGGTGAAATCAGCTGCTGAGTTTATGACTGGAATAAACATATGACAGGACTTTTACCTTCTGACCCCTGGACTTTACACCTCTGCCAACCGCTGGGTCAAAACAACCCAACCGGGCTTGTCCCTTATTAACCCAGCGCTGGGTTATATTTAGTGTGAGTGTGATACAGTCAATTAAAATTCTTAAAATTAATTGAAACTGACATTTTTGTTGTTGTGTGTTTGTTTGAAATTTTCATGATCACAGAACAACAGTGAGAATGAAAATGTCATATTTTGGCCCTTGAGTTCATCTGTTTAGTAAAAGTTACCAACCCTGAGATTTCAGTCACAGAGTTCATTAAAACACAAGTCTACATTTCAGATGTCACTGAATGTGTTTTTGGATGTTTCTGTGCTTCACCCTTCAGCACATGTTAAACCTGTTAAATTCATTTATGTAGGTGACAGTGTGAGGTGTCATTTATGACTGTAGGAGTCACTGTCTACATCTGTAAGTTTGCTCTGTAGTCTTTCATTCGTTGTTCTCTTTTACGTAAATCTACGGTGACCTGTTGAGCTGCAACCAGATAAATCAATGATCAGAGAGTGAGAATCATCGTTGCACAGGGACACCTTCCACATTCACACAGAGGCATTTAACCTTTGACCCCGTGCCCCACTGCATCTCTCCCTGATGTCCCGTTGTGGTCATGACATGGGTAGTAACCAACTTATGCCATGGGCACAGAGGGATTCAAGGCAGCCTTAGAGTACAGTTTATTATTATAACTACTACTATTATCTTCTCTCTGCTTTATCCTCCAGCTCCTATTATTCATGATGAAATGAGTGTTTATTATTAACATTATTATTGCTGTTATCATTTGTTGTTCCACGCATACATACACATACATACACAGTTATCAGAATAGATTTGTCATGTTACCATGGTTTTTGTTTTGTTTTTTGGTATGTCACATGTTAATGGTGTCACATTCGTTGTTTGCATTACAAAATAAGACAGTGATGTAGAGCTGAAGAGAGATTGTGTCAGGATGTTTCTCCCATTGCACACGTAAGTAAAGTGAAAGCTTTCATAACAGCGCTAAGATTTCTGAATTGTTGAGATGCTAGTGTGACGTGCAAGATTGACCAGATAAGCTCAAGAACAGCATAGAAAGGTTTGCCTCGGCTTCAAATGACTCAGTGAGTGTTTGTTTAGGTTCTGTGTGTTTTAAACAGACCATTTGTGCTTTCAAATAACAAATTAGTGATTGAATTATTTACAGTTTCACAAGTCTTCAATACCTAACAAAGAAACAATGAGTGACAAAGGTGAGTACATTTTGAAGTATATAGCATGGCATATAAATATTCAGTATGTTTTTGTTAAAATATCAGTAAATGTCACATTTATATCTTTGTAGAAGCTCTAATTTCAGATGAAAATGACTGTGATTCATCTGGTATGCAGTTTGTGTGTGTAATATAAATGTAAACAGGGGCAAAAAAAAGTTTTTACCCAAAACGGTTTCATTCCTGTTCATGTTTTTTGTCTTTGTCTCTCAACTTCTGGCAGCACTCAGATCTAGATGTACCAACGCTTGCTTTCACAAACTCTAAACATTAGTAATTCTACATATTCATAAATAAATAAACATTCCCATCTAAGCATGAAGTCTGTTTGGACAACTGATCAAATATTTATGGAACAAATGTTTCGTAGCACTAAAATTCATATTTTTTTGCTCAACTATTTGAGCAGTAATTTTATTTGTGATATGTATGTAGGCAGTGTTGGGGAGTAAATAAGTAAAAGTAGTAACTACACAGTAACTAGACCTTTAGTAGTCTGAAAGTAGCACAGCTGATTTCAAGTTGCTTTTCCATTAAATAGTGTATAGTGTGAAAAAATGAATTTACAGGCAAAAAATCTAATGCGTTCTGTAAAGTCTGTAAATTATTTTAGTCATGTATTTTCTTCCGGTGGTTCAAACTGCGTAGAGTTGAAGAGAATTTGAATCCGTGTATCATTCATTCATTCGTTTTTGATTTAATATTGAAAGTAGAAAAAACGTCTCCTTTTTAGTTTTTTTCCAAAAAATCCCCCCCAAAAAACAAGAATTACGCTTAAATTTTCGTT
Organism: Barbus barbus; assembly: GCF_936440315.1. Lineage (NCBI taxonomy): Eukaryota > Metazoa > Chordata > Actinopteri > Cypriniformes > Cyprinidae > Barbus > Barbus barbus. Next base: position 30,741,539 of record NC_136755.1, on the reverse strand, counting down.
TTTCCTTCAGGGATAGAAAAATGAATAAACAGCTTGAATATTAGATTTCTACACGTGGAATGAAACGCCCCTTTCTGCTGATTGGCCAGCCAAAGATCAGCAGTTTTCATGCAGCAGAATAATAGTCCTCTGCTGCTGCAGTTGTATGGATTCTTTTTGCATTTATTGCAACTACATTTAATATTTTTTCCTCAGACAAACAGACTAATGAATAGCTCGACTCAACTCATACCGGAGCAGAGTCTAGACAGGGCTTTCTTCTGTGGATATAAATTCTATTCTTTGCATCAGCTGGGCATGGCAGGGTATGATATGATATTCAAGTAGTACAGATTATGCAAATGTGATGCTGACGCAGCGAGTGAAATGCCGCCCGCGCTCAGCTGTGAACGCTAGTCACAATGGCAAGGAATTCTGCTACCATCTGTTTTAATGGGAGGTAGCAAAATCTGACAGTGTAGCACAAATCATCAGAACACCGGCGTTAGAGTTTATCCGACGACTATAGGCTTACATAAAAAGGAACATATATGCCTATACACTAAATATATTTCAGGTAAATCATTGACAGATTAATAAAACAAAAGAAAAAAATATGCTGAGTTAGGCCTACGGTTCATTGTGATGCATTCCAACGTTCTCGGACGGACAACGAGACGGCAGAAAGTAGTTTTCTTTATTTTGCAAAAGCTTTACGGTTTTATTTTACAGTTTTATTTGTTTTGCAATAGCTTGACAGTTTTGAATAATGTCTTGCATCTGTATAATAACCAGCGTTGGTATGGCCATATCGCGCTGGCGCCTCACGCGCACAAAGACACATATTTTTGCGACATTGCAGCCTGTTCATTATCAAAATAAAATAGTTAAAGAAACGTGTAAAAAGTTCCAGTGCTCCGTTGTCCAATCTGTTGCGTTCAGCGGGACCACCGCCTCACTGTGCTGTTATTGCCGACGTGAAGGATCATGTTTTACGTCGATGAAAGTAAAAGCTTAGAAATAATATTTTAGTATACGTTGAGAATACGGAAACATTTTGTTTAGTAGCATACATTTAGAAATGTAAAAATCTAGAAAAGATGATGCTGTATTGCTGTGACTAAGCGCAGCGGGATAAGATACCATCTCTTTCTGTATTTTTTTTTTTCTTTTTGTGTAAAGAAAACACTGTACTTTATTATTATTATTATTATTATTATAGACAAAGACCATTTTAAAAATAACGCTATTAACCGTAATTTTTTCTACTCGAACCGGTTTCGGAGCGGTAATATTACAGAGGAACGCAGGAACGGAAACGTTAAAATATTGATTCTGCTCGGAGTGAACCGATTGACTTTTTCAAGCCCTGATATGACGGCTGTCATAGCCTACCCTGCTCGCCCAGTAAGTCCGTTTCTTTTAATAAAGCAATTAATTAATTTGTTTCAAAATAATATTTTAAACACTAAGACAATAAGGAAAGAATAATAAATTGTCTTATATTGTCATATATAGGCCTATAAAGTTCACGCAAGAACCGTATATATACGTATACGTAGCCTACTAGTGTCAGATGTCTATAAACATTTATAGTCGTATGGTAAAATGTATATTTTTATTTGTGTAGCGTTACGTTCAAAATAACTACAAAAAGTCATGCCTTTGAAAAATAAAGAGAACAACAGAATGCACTGCTTTAGCGCGTCTCGGACTCCTTGAGCATCTTTCCACCGCATGCCACAAACATAAACCACAGCAAATACTTGTCTTTAAAAAAGGCTTCATTTCAATGCATCATATAACTCATTTTGGAATAAATCACCGCATGTATCATGATAAAAAAGCGACTTTACAGTCTGTAAAATACAGTGGGCTATAGCAAATTATTTCACGGACCCCCTATCACTTTAAGAATCGAAAGCCCTGTCTAGACCCTGCCCCAGTACACGTTGTGTCGAGCTATTCATTAGTCTGCTTGTGTGATAAAGACGAAATGTAGTTGCAATAAATGCGAATAAATGCAAAAAGAATCCGTACAGCAGCAGCAGAGGACTATTATTCTGCTGCATGAGACCTGCTGAAGAACTGATGACGGCACCGTTTGATCTTTGGCTGGCCAATCAGCAGAAAGGGGCGTTTAATTCCCGCCCACATTACTTTCAAGCTGTTTATTCCTTTTTCTATCCCTGAACGAAAAATTTAAATTTAAGCTGAATTCTCATTTTTCTGCTTTCAATATTAAATAAAAAAACTAATGAACGAATGATACACAGATTCATTCATTTCAATTAATTCCAGAGGTGTAAAGTCCAGGGGTCAGAAAGTAAAAGTCCTGTCATGTTTATTCCTCCCATGAACTCAGCAGCTGATTTCACCAGAGGAAGTCACAAGTGTGTCTCAGGTCAAATCCCAAGTCCTCAAAGAGTTCAAGTTAATGAGATAATTAAGAGACCAATTAAATGATGATTGTGCATAAGTGATGAACACCTGCTGTTATTGAGAATTACAGAGGATCAGATGTTGATGTTTTATTGGTTAAAATGATGCCACCCTCATGGAGATCAGTGAAAAATTAAATTGAGTAAACTAAGGTTTAACAAAATGCCATTTGCACAAGGATCCAGCCCTCTGCCTAAAATGAGTTTGATACTCTGCTCTAGAGCATTTATTGGGCCCACAGAGATGCAGATTTACTCATGTACATAATCATTTTTGTTAAAATACATTCTCTAAACCCAGTTTATTGTTTATTGCCTACTACAAGTGTGCCATTCATCAATTTATTTTCTCCAAAAGTGTAAACATTGAGTCTGCTGGAGGCAGTCCTCTAAAATGCGTCAGTCACTTTCCAGCTCGACCAATAGAGATCGTTTGGGGGCGTGGCTACTGTAACAGGCAGAGCAAGAGGGTGTCTAGCTGGTGCTGGGTCCTGACTGACGCGTTACACAAGAAATTCAGATTGAAAGGTTGTTTGAAAATATGCTTTATTTTTGTAATTCTGCTAAGAGACACTGTAGTGCAGAAACTACTGTATATACTTCACATTTTAAGTAAAATCTGTATCAAATCATAACAGTGCTCCCTGTGAGCCAATTGATGGTTTTCACCTGACGTCACACCCTTACAGCAACACGCACCTGGAGGGCAAAACCAAGCTTTGCTCCGCTGACCGCCAGTTATTTTTACGCAGATTGCATCAAGTTATAAGGTAGTAAAACGCAGATATTAAAAGGCGAAATTCAGTAAACACCTTATTGATTATGTATATTTTGTACAGGCAAGCAGATGAAGCCACAATATAAACACAATGCAAAGTTTCACATTAAATGGTTTCCCATAGAAAACCACTAGAAGGAAAACATTGAACCGTTAAACGGATTGTGTTCATGTTCTGGCCTCATCTGCTTGCCTGTGTAATCATTATTATGGTGAATACTGAATTTGATCTTTTAATATTACTGTTTTAAATATATTATGGCACTTAAGTGTTTTTACAAAGTTTTGTCGCAGTGTTTATGATTGAAATATCACCGCGGGTGCTTAATATGGATTGCAAATGGCCAAAACTTGCGTTTTGTTCAGAAATACCTTTGTTTTATTCTTTTGAGAGGTGATCTACATATTTGCGGCTGGGAAACAGGTGGGAAATTGACACGCTTGTGCTGCAGGTCTATGGATGTTTTGCCCTCCAGGGGCTCGTTCAGGTTCACACCGGTGCCCTGCGTTTTGCTCCGGTTTCCGGGTTGAACGACAGGTTTCCTGGAAACGGTGTGCAACAGGGTTTGAGATGTTTTCTCTTGTTTGGTGGTGTGCCAGAAATGTCAGGCCAATCAGCAGCAATGTGTTTATAAACCACGCGGTATTAAAGAGACAGATGCACAATGGGTCCAAGTGAAGTCATTTAATATGAGTCCGCTGCAGCTCATATACACAACAACTGAAGATATTAGACATGTTTGTCGTAAGAGTTTTATAGTAACATAGCATATCAACATGATGATGATGAATTTGTAAGTAAATGTAATTAACATCAAAATAAATTCACAAGAACAAGTATATTGTTTGCAAATGTTTATTTACATTAAAGGCAAAATAACTGAACTAATAAGAGCACAAGTATAGATCTGGAACTTCAAGTCTGTCTAAATATGCAGTAATTGCAGTGTCTTCTGCTCCATATCCTTTCCTCAGGAAGCTGTGCTAGACACTGATTAATGTAACATAAAAATACTATACATATATATATATATTTTGCTATTGTATTGTGGAGTGACACTTTCATAAACCTTTCTATCCTCCTCTGATTATATAATGCTAAATATTACAATATCATAGCACAACAACAGTGATCAGCAATAATGATAAGCCTAATATTCACAATAAAAATAATAAGGTCAGATCATAACACAGTCTCGGAGGTAAGAAGTGGATTATCCTTCACCTGAAATGTCTTTTCATCCTGAAATGTGAGGCAAATGTTGGATCAGAATAATTAGGAACCACAGTTTCCACAAATCCCTTCACTCCACTGGGATGTTCTCTTTTATTCTGGACGGCAGTGACTGTAACATTGAGCGTATTTTGCAGCATTAAACATGTATTTATACCGATTTGATCAGGCTCTGAAAATTCTTCAAAAAGAACACACAGAATGGCCTTCTCAGCTGCCATAGCTGCAGCACTTGTGTCATCAGAACAAGGTGTTCAACGAACCACCGTTTCCCTTTAATAAACGTTTTGCACCATTTTTTTGGGGCTGAACCTGGCCCAGGTCTTCGAGCCGGTCACGTGACTGAAAGCTATATATTGGGTCAAACTCCACCCACATCATTTCAGCATACATGGTAAAAAGTGTCAGAGCTACACAAAGCAAAACAAAGCTTTTCTTGCATTAATAAAATAGTTTAAGAATGCTTTTTATTGGTAATGTTTCATCTTTTAAATGGCAGAGTAATTTGGTTTGCCCTCAAATACGTATGTTTAGAATATCAATAAGAGATCACTTTAATTTTCTATATAACATGCAAACATTCAAATGAAAGGAATACAGAATCAGTCTTACCATCATGAAGACTCAGAGGCTCATGAGGAGACAGCAATAGACACAAAGCAACACCAGAACTAAGCTGATATTTCATCATATTGTTAAAGTTTTTAAAATGCTAGATCTCCCTCTTAATAACATGCAGCTAACTAATAACATACAAATCATCTCATTAGGATCAGTTTCATCTGACTTGAGGATTGTTCTGGTGGGTAAAACTGGATCAGGAAAGAGTTCAACAGGAAACACTATACTGGGTCGAGAATGTTTTGAGACAGACGTTTCACCAGAGTCCATTACTAAAACCTGTGAAAGAGGAGAAGTAGAGATGGATGGAAGGAGCATCTTAGTCATCGACACTCCAGGCCTGTTTGATACGACAATGACAGACGAGAATATGAAGGAGGAAATAGTGAGATGTGTTGAAATGTCTGTACCTGGTCCTCATGTGTTTCTGCTGGTCATCAGACTGGGTGTGAGATTCACCGCTGATGAGAAAAACACAGTGAGATGGATTCAGGATAACCTTGGAAAAGGAGCTTCTCGCTATTCTATCATTCTGTTCACTCACGCTGATGCACTGAAGAAAAAACCATTAGATGTGTATATCAATGAATGTGATTATCTGAAGGCTCGTGTTAATGAATGTGGTGGCAGATATCACTCATTCAACAATGAAGACATGAAGAACTGCTCTCAGGTCACTAAACTGCTGGAGAAGATTGAGACGATGGTGAAGGAGAATGAAGGACGGCTGTAGTGGCAGTGGCACCTATTTGCGTCTAATTCTTCTGTACCACCTTTTGAAGTCAGTCAAATTGTAACCAGTATTTGAAACACGAGCAAACCACGATCTTCTTTTTCTGTGTTTACTTCAAAAACATAAAACAAAACTGTTACATAGACATGGTACGCACGGTCAAAAAACTGTGTTGCTTCCAACGTCTCGAACTTCAAACTGAAACTAAATACATCCAATCGCTTGCGTTATGACGTAGTGCGATCTGATTGGAAGCTCAAAATAATTAAATATAATCAGATCTAAACATTACTAAATATGCATTTTAAACCAAAAAATGTCTTTATGAATTTTCATGAAATATTTTCTTATTATTTTGACTAAATTATTATTTCAGATGAACTAATCCCCATGTGGCTCTTACAACGGCCCTACACTAATGAGATGCATGAGGAAGCTCAGAGAAAGCTAACCAGAGGACAGTTCTGTAAGTGTGTGTGTGTTATCAATAAAACGCTGTAAACGGTAAAGCAAGAAAAAAAACATCAGTCTAACATCAGTTAATATGTCTGTTTCATTTTGTCTTCAAATCATAAAATTGAATATGCTTATTCTAATAATCTACTGGCTAATTAGCTATTTGTTTTTTAGCATCTGGATTGTAATTGTACTGTTTTAAATGATATTCTGATGTGCAGGGTTACAGAAACCTAGGATTGTTCTGCTGGGTAAAACTGGATCAGGGAAGACAAAAATCAGAGACACCATTGTGGGCCGAGAGAGGAGAAATGCACCAGAGTCTACTGAATCCTGTGAGCAAGATGTGGATGGAAAGACCATGAAAATAATCGACACTCCAGGGCTGATTTACATGTCAGAGAATGAAGATGAAAACATTAAGCATGAAATTAACACTCTAATGTTTGATCCTGGTCCTCTTGTGTTTCTGCTGGTCATCAAACTGGCTTTGACATTCTCAGATAAGGAACACAAAAGCACTGTGAAATGGATTCAGGAGAACTTTGGAGAAGATGCTACACGTTACACCATCGTTCTCTTCACTCACACTGATGCACTGATGAAGAAACAATTAGATAACAATATCAGACAAACTCCAGCTTTACAAGAATTTACTAATAATTTTGGTGGATTTCATTCATTTGATAATGACAACAAGAATTCCTTTCAAGTTGATGAACTGCTGGGTAAGATTGAAGATGTGATGGAGAAGAAGAAATGGAGTCTCTACACGACTGAGATGCTCCGGAAGGCTCAGAGGAAGAAACAGTTCTGTGAGTGTGTTTGTGTCATTCTGTGTCTTTAAAACATTTTATCATCATGATATAAACAGCACTGAAAGAATAAAATATATTTATGTTGCTTCGGATCAGTTTGATTAGTCCTTCGTGTTGTTATTACATCTCTAGTTGGCCATTTTAATTCATTTAGTTAGGGTTAAATGTCTAGATTGTAATCTGTGTTTAATGGACATTGTGATTTGACAGGGTCTGGGAAACCGAAGCTTGTGCTTCTGGGTAAAACTGGATCAGGAAAGAGTTCAACAGCAATCACCCTTTTGGGGCTAGAAAGGAGCTGGGTGAGACAAGCATTTGAGAAGCTGGGACAAGCATTGCAAAGGTAGGTCTTATTTCTTGGTTTCATGTTGTGAATATTTAGATGAGGTGACTTCGTCCATACATTCCTTGTTTAGCTCATGGACAGCATTTAAACCGGCATGGCCGCCTGTAGTGGGAAATACTCACCCTCTGATAAAAGTTGATCTAGTTCACATATTTACATTATATTACCACTTTTGATAATTATGCAGCATTATCAGAGGCAGACAAAGCACACAACTCCATTACTTGAGTGAAAGTACAGATCCTGCTGGTCAAATATTACTCCATTACAAGTGAAAAAGATTTTTACTTAAGTAAAACTACAGAAGAACTTGCTTTTAAAAGTACTTAAGTACCAAAAGTAAATTTCCTTCTTCATGACAATGTGCTGTTTTATTATTATTGCATGTAATACCTCTGAAGCAATTTACAATACATTAGACCTACTGAATACACTGACTAGCTTGTAGTATCTTTGGAATAAAGAGCTTTTAGAATGCTGAAAACCTATGAGGAAAATATATATTTAACACCCCAAAAAAAATCAAACCTGCTTTAAAACCCAGCAACTCAACTGTAGCTGTATAACTTTACAACAGCAACACTGCTTTAACAAAAGAGCAAAACAGCAACACCTATTTGACATCAAAACAAAATGTTAAAAATGCTGTCTAATTGCTCTCGCGGTACGTTACAGAACGATCTGTGCAGTGCTGCTTCAAGTCCAACACCTGTATTGTGTTTTATTAGGAGACGCACAACAGTTCTTCTGCGGCTTTAGAGGCCACATTTACACAATTGAGCTAAATCAGACAATATTGTGTCTAATATTTACCACATTATTACCTTCTTATTAAATTGTAGTATCACATTTACAACTAGTCAGTGTTAAAAAATGCTGGGAAATCACTTCATGTAGCCCTACAAGAGTGATTACTGATAAACCATCTGAAAAAAAGAAAATCACGTTTTAGAGAAGAAAATAATCACCCACTGACTTTCAAAGCTGCTAACGACTTTCTACTTCGAGGACCTTGATAGAAATGTAGTGGAGTGAAAAGTACAATATTTGTCTTTCAAGTGTAGTGAAGTTAAAGTTATAAGTTTTCAGAAAGAAATAATACTCAAGTAATGTACAGATACTCAGTAAGTGTACTTAAGTACAATCCTCGAGTAAATGTACTCAGTTACTGTCCGCCCCTGCATATCTACACATGTTGGAGGGAACTAACCTGTTTAAAAACCTGTTGTTCAGCATTAGCTTATTAGGTTTACATTGACATTTTATAAATTAAATGCTTCCATTGTTTGTAATCTGTCTCTAAATGTTTGTATCTCAGGGAAGACATCACACATTTAGGAGTATAAATCAAGATTTAAAGATATCAAAGATATCGTTTTGTGTTATTTTATGCTATGACAAATATATTATAAATATATTTATTTTCAATAATAATATATTGGTTGATGCATTATCATCCTGATCATATCTAAATATGTTACAGTTGTCACCGTCCCACGGTGCTCCTTTTTATTGTCTTTTTACTCTATCACATATTTTAGTAATCAGCTTAAATTAGATAAAAGCTTAAAAACTTCAAATTCATTCTGAGAAAATCCTCTTAGCTCCTCCCCCTAGTGGACAGTGTCAAGTTTCATACTTTACCGTTATACATATTTTATCAAATATTTATTTTAGAATTTTAGTTAATTTAGTATATAACATTATTTTTTCTGTAAACTTTTTTATACTTTCTTCTAAAAAAAAATGCTTTTACTTCAGTGATCTGCTATGTGTCTTTAGAAAGATTCAAGATTCAAAAAAAGAGACCAACCTTAGGTCTGTATTCCAAAGTGTTCAGGAATTAAAACCATTTAAGTTTGGATTGTGCATTTGCTTGACTATGTTCAAAAAAGTGGTTTGCAGTTAAGGGTTTAAGAGTAAATGTAGTCTGTTTTTAAGAGGGCATCTTCCTCCATCCTCCCGTATGATGCAAACAATGAAGCTGAACATTATAGGATAAAACTATGTTCTAAAATTGCATTGTTTTAATAGAAGCATTGATAAACAAGTGTTCTGTTTTTCAGTGAATTGTTACGTTTCCTCGGGGTACAAACGTTAAAACCAAAAACAAGAGTCAAGTTTAGAAAAAAATCATGAAATTGTATTATTTGAGCCCCAATAAGATGGAAAATAGCAATAAATACATTTTCTGATGTTTCTTAATGGTCTTGCTCTTTTTAGGATTGTGAGAAGAAAGTCATCAAATTTCGTCACTAAATCTTGTAAACTGAATGGAAAGGACATAAGAATAATTGACACTCCAGGGATGTTTGATGCGTCTGAAGACGAACTGAAGGCTAAGATTAAGCAGTGTGTGTCTGCATCTGGTCCTCATGTGTTTCTGCTGCTCATCAAACTGGACGTGAAATCCACAAACAAAGAGAAAAACACAGTGAGATGGATTCAGGAGTACTTTGGAGAAGAAGCTGCTCATTACACCATCATTCTCTTCACCCACGCTGATCATCTGAATAAAACTTTGGAAGAGTATATCAGTGAAAGTGAAGATCTGCAGGCTCTTGTTAATGAATGTGGTGGCAGATTTCACTCATTCAGCAATACGGTCATTACGAACCGCCTTCAGGTCACTGGACTGCTTGAGAAGATTAATGACATAGCAGAGGGAAAGGACTGGAAGGACTGCACAGAGGAGAGAACTCCAGGAAAACAACTATTTACCTTTGCAATACCTGGAAGATTTAAACAAATAGCATGTGGCGTTGTGCTGGTAGTGATGCTAGTTATAAGAGGACATGCAGGTTCTGTTAAATCATTGTAGAGGTGGTTGCTACTGGAATAGCAATCTATAAAAGATTTGCTTAAAAAAGATTAGGACACTTTTGCTAATTGTGCTGTGGACAGATGCCACATTATTGCATGGAACAGGATTAAAAGCGTAATTTTAATAACTAAGCATAACCCTCACAAATCTAAGAATAATTCAGTTAACCGGTCGAACCGCACATTGAACACATCGCTTCAGGACAGCAACTGTTTTTAGCTCTGACAAGAACATCATTGTCATGAAAATATTCAGAAACATCTCCAATGCTGCTGGAATGATGAGGGTTTTTATTAATGTTGGTACAGTTACCACATGAAAGGTGTTCATTTACAAAACTCAGATCAATCACATTTTATCATTGCTAGTCCCACTTTCAAAACCAGATCTCTCTTTCAGTACGGTTATATATATTTTCAGTCCACACAACTACATGTGATGTAATAATTAATCTAAACTAATAACTAAAGTCACATTGGTTAGTAATAAGTGAAGCTGGTGATGCTGTTTATGGAGTTGATTAATTGTGCTCTGCTGAGATTTTCAGAGATTTCTAATTTCTTTTGAATTTTCAGGTTGTTTTCTTTTATTTTGAATTGTAATCAAAACTCTGCAAAATTATCTCTGAACTAATCACTTGTTTTAAGCATTATGATATAAATGACAAATTATAGCAATTCACATTTTTATTACAGAAAAAACACTATTTTATATATACACATTATAGCAGAATTGTGATGTTATGACAATCAGGAATTCACTTTTGTTTTAATTTTTATATTGAAAGTGTCTTGAATGGAGACTCACACAAACATCAAGAATCAGCACATGAATCTCAACTATGGTGAAAATCAACAAAACACTTGTTTTGTGATGATCAGAGCTGATCTGAATATTTTGTCAGTTGTCACCATTGTTGAGGTTCATAGGCAGATTATTGATATTGATTTTGTCTAATATTTTTCAAAATAATTTGCAAACCTTCAAAATGTCGAAGCATTTCAAGCAAGACTACAGCAAAAATAAATAACATGCTCAGACAGACATATCTGAAAGGGAAGTGGTGTGTGGTCAAGTATAGTGACCCATACTCAGTATTCGTGCTCTGCATTTAACCCTTCCAAGTGTACACTCAGTAGTGAACATACACCCGGAGCAGTGGGCAGCCAACATTTCTCACAAGTTTTGCTATAACAAATGTGCTTTAGAAACTCACAGTTACAGCAAGTCTGAGAATAATTATTGTTAAAAAGTCATGGTTCTGAAGCCCAACTAAAACAAACGCTTATCTTCACAACAGTGACTTCAAACTTCATTAATTTCAATAAAACATCAACATATACACCTCTGTTAATTCTCAATAAGAAGTTTTGTATGAAAGAAATAAAGTCAGACTGGTTTGTAATAAGTGAAGATGCTGAGATCTAGAGAGATCTGTTAGTGTTCAATACTCTTTTGGGATTTAAAGGGATTCTGTTGTGTTTTGTGGGTCACCATTGTGCTGAAGAGTAGAGTGCGTGCTTCAGTCCAGGACAGGACAGGACAAGACAAAGAATAGGTCGCGGGACGACTGTGCGATGTGTGCGTTTGCATCTGGGAGACGTATTTTTAAGGGCGTTTGCTCATCTGGAATACGTCGCATAGACGTCCTTTCCCGACGTTACAAGGACATCTGGTGGACATATTATAGACGTTAAATATTAGAATGTTACGTCTATGACACATCTGATTTACATAGCATAGACGTCGTTCATAATTAGACATTCCTTCACATTTACTGCTATTGATAACAGCTGCAGTTACACTGATTACACTTCTGTCTACACATATATGATAAATATGATAAGTAGACCTGAGTATTTTCCACTCAGAATGAAAGAACACAACAGCTGTTGAATGATTTGTATCATTTTATTAACAGTGAATGAAAATAAGCAATCACTTGTTATATAATTATTATTATTTTAATCCTGAAACAAACAAACAACAACTCTGAACAGCCCTCAGAAAACACATCTGGACTGGGAGGAGAGAGGACAGCTACACCGCTGTAGCGGCACGACGAGTGAAGGCAGATCAGACTCCAGCGACCTTATCCAGATAAAACAACATGCTGAAACTTAACCACACAATGGGTCTATAGTCAAGAATTATCATTATTTCTTAATGACTTGTTTGTTTATTTATTAACTTATTTATTTTGCTTATTTACTTGTTTATTTTTAAAATGTGACAAATGCAATCAAATGGATCCACTCACTGTATTTCTCTATATTATCTTTTTAATAGATTAATCTATATATATTTACATGATTGTGTCATGAACTCGTACATTACTCTGGTAATTACAATAATACTCAATGTCATCGTTTAAATTAACATGTTATAACATTCAAGGGATGTTCTCTTCAGCTTTTGGGGAGAAAATGACAAACTCTGATTTTGTTAATATTGTATATAGTTCAGATGTAATTATATTACTTGAGACATGGAGTCGTTCAATCCTACACTCCTCCAGAGAGCTACGTATAGCATCAATCAATCAGCCTAATGTTAAAATCAGAAGAGATTCAGGAGGAATCATAGTTTGGTTCAAAGACCACCTGTGGCAGTAATTCAGCCTGTGAAAAAGGGAAAAACACATATTTGGATAAAACTTAAAAAATATATTTTGTGTTTAGATGAGGACCTGTACCTATGTGCCACATATATCCCCCACACATGAGTCGCCTTATTACAGTGAAGACCTCTTCTCAAGCTTACAGTCAGAGATCATATACCTTCAGTCTCTAGGCCCAGTTCTGTTAATGGGGATCTGAACGCTAGAACAGGGAGAGAAGCGGACTACATTAGTTCAGAGATAAATATATTAATAGTTCACATACGTACCAACAAAAACGTTTTCCTAAAGCACAACAGAATTATGGCAACAGCGTAAACAGACATGGAAAACAGGTCCTGCAGCTCTGCAAAAGCCTGGTCTATACATAGTTAACGGCAGAGTAAAGGCTGATTCTCTGTCGACTCAACTACTGCTCCTATCTGCAGCAGCACAGTAGATCACGCCATTACAGATCTAGACCAAAGTAAAATCAACTACTTCACAGTGATGCCACAGCTACTGTTATCAGACCACAGTCACATAGCCCTCAGTCTGAACAGGTCAGTGCATCTTCTGCCATCTTCTGAGCACCGTACCACCTCCGCTCCTAATTTATATGGAATAAAGACAGTCCTGCTCAATATGAAGCCGAGCTGCACAGCACTCATGTGGAGAACATGATAGACTCATTTCTACTGACTTCATTTGGTGAAGAGAAGAAAACAATCAATTTAGCAACAGAACTATTAATTACAAGTTTTTCTACAGTGATCAGAAAAGCCCTGCGAAAAAGAAAACATTACAGATGTAAAAAAGAAACTGCTAAAACTGGTTGGTTTGATAAAGAATGCCAAAAAATAAGAAAAGAATTATGATCATTATCAAATAAAAAAACACAGAGACCCTGCAAACCAACAAACACGAGCCACATATCAACAAACCCTTAAACTATACAAGTCACTGCTAATACAGAAAAAAGCTGATCACATGAAAATAAAGCTTAACAAGATTGAGGAGGCAGTCGATCAAAATTATTTTTGGGAATTATGGAGTAATTTAGATAAATCCAAAGAAGCTAAACACATTCCTATCCACGACCCAAACATCTGGACTGAACATTTCAGAAAACTCTATTCACAAAATGAACCAACAGTTACCCAAAAACATCTGACCTCCAAATCACATGACCTAGAATTCCCCACAAGAGAGCAGCTAAACCATTTAGACAAACCCATAGCATTACATGAACTAATAGTCTAAATTAAATCCCTGAAAAATAAAAAATCCTGTGGCTTGGATGGAATATCTAATGAGATGCTGAAACATAGCAGCTCCACATTCAAAGATACTATTCTGAAAATATTCAATCTCGTATTAAAATCAGGACACTTTCCTGAAATCTGGAAAGAAAATCTAATAACTCCAATTTTTAAACAAGATGAGAAATACGACCCAAACAATTATAGAGGCATCACAGTCAGCAGTAACCTCGGAAAACTATTCTGCTCTATTATTAATGACAGATTAGTTCAGTTCATTCAAGAACACAATTCTAAACAACTGTCAGATTGGATTTATGCCAAAACAGAGAACATCAGATCACATTTACACACTCCACACACTCCTACAGAAATACCTTCAGCAGACAAAACCAGGACAAATTCGGACAAAGCCTTCGATTCGGTATGGCACAATGGACTTTTCCTAAAACTTATCCAAAGTGGAATAGGAGGAAAGACATATGATATCATAAAGGACATATAGAACGGGAACAAATGCTGTGTCAAAGTCAATGACAAACGAACTGATTATTTCAGTCAGACCAAAGGAGTCCTTCAAGGCTGCAGCCTCAGCCCGACTCTATTTAATATCTATATTAACGAACTGGCATCAGCACTTGATCAGTCCTCTTGTCTGGTCTGACCCTCGAGGGCAGAGAT
>NC_136755.1:30696767-30721767 GCF_936440315.1 Barbus barbus | reverse complement strand
GAGAAACTGCTGTCGTTGCAGTCATATTTACTAGTGCTTCCCTCATGTTTCCTGAAGACAGACCTCTAGCGTTCATTATTAAATTTCATTCAATATCAAGTCATTTTAGCTGCTGATTGATTCTGTACTGTCAGTTGCTAAAATAAGAGATTGCAGAAGTGTAAAATACTTGAATAATTTCCCTTGATTACAGTCCTTTATTATTTTGGTGGATTTGTACTTCAATGCAATTTAAACTGACTACTTTTACTTGTACATGATTACATTTCTGAAGAAAAAAACTGTACTTTTTAACTTAACATACTCTTTTTTTTTATTGTATCTTATGCACATTAAATATGCAATGGCAGCTCAAGCGTGCATGCTTGACACATGAGAACAAGAGAAGTTAGTTTTCATGCATCAAGCACATGTTTTTGTTTCAGCTTCAGTTGTAACGCTCATCAGGGTAATTTCTGGCTTCAAATCTGAGGAAGCATCCTGAGGTTTAGCAAAGGTGCTCAGGAAAGAAAATCACATGCGTATGGGACAGCATGAGGGCGTGAAGAATGGAGTTTCTCTTTAGGGGCTGCATTTAAATTACTGTTGTTGCACTAGTGCCATTGAGTTATTGAGTTTTGTTTCCTTCCTTTAAACAAACCTTTGTATGACTGTCTGAAAAAACGCTTTATGCTGTTTTTTTTTAAAGCAATTTCAAATTGATTTTGCATTGGGAGGATGGTTCAACATGATAATGTCTTTGTTTGTTTTTTTTTTTTTTGCTAGGGTACTTCTACTTTTTAATACTTGAATATTTAAAGTTGTACTTTTTTTACTTAGTAAAATTACTGAATATTTGTACTTTCACTTGAGTATAATCTTTGAGTATTTTTACAGCACTGAAGAGATTTGTTGACAGTACTCATCAACACATAGGAAAAAAAATCATGCTTTGATAAATCATATGAAAAGTTGAAATAATGACATACCAAGTCTGAATTGACTTCATTTGAGATTTTGACATACTAAATCAAAATTAAAGTTGAAATTATGACTTAGAAAGTAACAATTACAAGATTAATCTGTTGCCCTTTTTATCTCAGAAAGTCTTTCTAATTTCCATTTTTTTTCTCTCATAACTTATCAATTTCAACTTAAAATAATAAGCTCAATAAATTAGTATTTATAAATCGACTTTGTAAGTCAGAATTTCGACTTTTCATCTCTTATTTATGAGTTTTAAAATCATACAGCAGACAGCCGTGTTGATGATGATGTGGGATGTGTATTGTGTCTATTCTGCATTGATTTGTAGTGATTTCTGTTGTGTATTGTGCATTGATTTGTAGTGATTTCTGTTGTGTATTGTGTTTATTGTGCATTGATTTGCATTGATTTCTGTTGTGTATTGTGCATTGATTTGTAGTGATTTTTGTTGTGTATTGTGTTTATTCTGCATTGATTTGTAGTGATTTCTGTTGTGTATTGTGTTTATTCTGCATTGATTTGTAGTGATTTCTGTTGTGTATTGTGTGTATTGTGCATTGATTTGTAGTGATTTCTGTTGTGTATTGTGTTTATTGTGCATTGATTTGTAGTGATTTCTGTTGTGTATTGTGCATTGATTTGTAGTGATTTCTGTTGTGTATTGTGCATTGATTTGTAGTGATTTCTGTTGTGTATTGTGTGTATTGTGCATTGATTTGTAGTGATTTCTGTTGTGTATTGTGTGTATTGTGCATTGATTTGCATTGATTTCTGTTGTGTATTGTGTGTATTGTGCATTGATTTGTAGTGATTTCTGTTGTGTATTGTGTTTATTCTGCATTGATTTGTAGTGATTTCTGTTGTGTATTGTGTTTATTGTGCATTGATTTGCATTGATTTCTGTTGTGTATTGTGCATTGATTTGTAGTGATTTTTGTTGTGTATTGTGTGTATTGTGCATTGATTTGTAGTGATTTCTGTTGTGTATTGTGTTTATTGTGCATTGATTTGTAGTGATTTCTGTTGTGTATTGTGCATTGATTTGTAGTGATTTCTGTTGTGTATTGTGCATTGATTTGTAGTGATTTCTGTTGTGTATTGTGTGTATTGTGCATTGATTTGTAGTGATTTCTGTTGTGTATTGTGTGTATTGTGCATTGATTTGCATTGATTTCTGTTGTGTATTGTGTGTATTGTGCATTGATTTGTAGTGATTTCTGTTGTGTACTGTGTGTATTGTGCATTGATTTGTAGTGATTTCTGTTGTGTATTGTGTGTATTGTGCATTGATTTGTAGTGATTTCTGTTGTGTAATGTGTGTATTGTGCATTGATTTGTAGTGATTTCTGTTGTGTATTGTGTGTGTTGTGCATTGATTTGTAGTGATTTCTGTTGTGTATTGTGCATTGATTTGTAGTGATTTCTGTTGTGTAATGTGTGTATTATGCATTGATTTGTAGTGATTTCTGTTGTGTATTGTGTGTGTTGTGCATTGATTTGTAGTGATTTCTGTTGTGTATTGTGCATTGATTTGTAGTGATTTCTGTTGTGTATTGTGTTTATTGTGCATTGATTTGTAGTGATTTCTGTTGTGTATTGTGTTTATTGTGCATTGATTTGCATTGATTTCTGTTGTGTATTGTGCATTGATTTGTAGTGATTTCTGTTGTGTATTGTGCATTGATTTGTAGTGATTTCTGTTGTGTATTGTGTTTGTGCATTGATTTGTAGTGATTTCTGTTGTGTATTGTGCATTGATTTGTAGTGATTTCTGTTGTGTATTGTGTGTATTGTGCATTGATTTGTAGTGATTTCTGTTGTGTAATGTGTTTATTGTGCATTGATTTGTAGTGATTTCTGTTGTGTATTGTGTTTATTGTGCATTGATTTGTAGTGATTTCTGTTGTGTATTGTGCATTGATTTGTAGTGATTTCTGTTGTGTATTGTGTGTATTGTGCATTGATTTGTAGTGATTTCTGTTGTGTATTGTGTGTATTGTGCATTGATTTGTAGTGATTTCTGTTGTGTAATGTGTGTATTGTGCATTGATTTGTAGTGATTTCTGTTGTGTATTATGCATTGATTTGTAGTGATTTCTGTTGTGTATTGTGTGTGTTGTGCATTGATTTGTAGTGATTTCTGTTGTGTATTGTGCATTGATTTGTAGTGATTTCTGTTGTGTATTGTGTGTATTGTGCATTGATTTGCATTGATTTCTGTTGTGTATTGTGTGTATTGTGCATTGATTTCTGTTGTGTATTGTGTGTATTCTGCATTGATTTGTAGTGATTTTGTTGTGCATTGTGTGTATTGTGCATTGATTTGTATTGATTTCTGTTGTGTACTGTGCATTGATTTGTAGTGATTTCTGTTGTGTATTGTGTTTATTGTGCATTGATTTGTAGTGATTTCTGTTGTGTATTGTGTTTATTGTGCATTGATTTGTAGTGATTTCTGTTGTGTATTGTGTTTATTGTGCATTGATTTGTATTGATTTCTGTTGTGTACTGTGCATTGATTTGTAGTGATTTCTGTTGTGTATTGTGTTTATTGTGCATTGATTTGTAGGGATTTCTGTTGTGTATTGTGTGTATTGTGCATTGATTTGTAGTGATTTCTGTTGTGTATTGTGCATTGATTTGTAGTGATTTCTGTTGTGTATTGTGTTTATTGTGCATTGATTTGTAGTGATTTCTGTTGTGTATTGTGCATTGATTTGTAGTGATTTCTGTTGTGTATTGCGTGTGTTGTGCATTGATTTGTAGTGATTTCTGTTGTGTATTGTGTGTATTGTGCATTGATTTGTAGTGATTTCTGTTGTGTATTGTGCATTGATTTGTAGTGATTTCTGTTGTGTATTGTGTTTATTGTGCATTGATTTGTAGTGATTTCTGTTGTGTATTGTGTGTATTGTGCATTGATTTGTAGTGATTTCTGTTGTGTATTGTGCATTGATTTGTAGTGATTTCTGTTGTGTATTGTGTTTATTGTGCATTGATTTGTAGTGATTTCTGTTGTGTATTGTGTGTATTGTGCATTGATTTGTAGTGATTTCTGTTGTGTATTGTGTTTATTGTGCATTGATTTGTAGTGATTTCTGTTGTGTATTGTGTGTATTGTGCATTGATTTGTAGTGATTTCTGTTGTGTATTGTGCATTGATTTGTAGTGATTTCTGTTGTGTATTGTGTTTATTGTGCATTGATTTGTAGTGATTTCTGTTGTGTATTGTGCATTGATTTGCATTGATTTCTGTTGTGTATTGTGTGTATTGTGCATTGATTTGTAGTGATTTCTGTTGTGTATTGTGCATTGATTTGTAGTGATTTCTGTTGTGTATTGTGCATTGATTTGTAGTGATTTCTGTTGTGTATTGTGCATTGATTTGTAGTGATTTCTGTTGTGTATTGTGTGTATTGTGCATTGATTTGTAGTGATTTCTGTTGTGTATTGTGTGTATTGTGCATTGATTTGTAGTTATTTCTGTTGTGTACTGTGTGTATTGTGCATTGATTTGCATTGATTTCTGTTGTGTATTGTTTGTATTGTGCATTGATTTGTATTGATTTCTGTTGTGAAGAAATGCATTTGTGATGTTGTGTATTGTGCATTGATTTGCATTGATTTCTGTTGTGTATTGTGTGTATTGTGCATTGATTTGTAGTGATTTCTGTTGTGTACTGTGTGTATTGTGCATTGATTTGTAGTGATTTCTGTTGTGTACTGTGTGTATTGTGCATTGATTTGTAGTGATTTCTGTTGTGTATTGTGTGTATTGTGCATTGATTTGATTGATTTCTGTTGTGTATTGTGTGTATTGTGCATTGATTTGATTGATTTCTGTTGTGTATTGTTTGTATTGTGCATTGATTTGTAGTGATTTCTGTTGTGTATTGTGCATTGATTTGTAGTGATTTCTGTTGTGTATTGTGTGATTCATGTGGTTATATGTCTCCTACAAAGAGGTTGAATAGTGTTTAAAGTTTGGCAGCGGTTATTTGTACTAAGTGTAGTGATAGATTAGATTAGATTAGATTACACTATATGTTAAAATAGAAGAGTTTCTGCTATTTATATTCTACTTGCAAATAGTAGATAATGTACTCAGTATTGTATTACATTATAAAACAGTACGCAATAATAACGTATTGAGTGTAAATTATATCTTTAATTCAGATTATTAAATGGATGCCACCTCATTATGATAAAGCCCTCCCTACAGCTACCCCATACTTTATTTTCAACTTTTTGATTATTTCCTTCATTTTTATTGAAAATAAATGCCTTTCCGATGCGATATGAGATTTGAAAAGAGAGAAAATAGTTTGGGAAAGGCGTCTCGAACTCGGGTCGATCTCGTCAAAATGCAGGTGTTTTACGGCATTAAACTGATATAAAACAAGCATTATTTCAGTGTTGATTATCCCAATCACACGGTGCTGGCCGGAGTTAGTGTAAATACACTCTGTTAAAGTGTTTGGATCAGTTATTGTGGATTGCAGCCAGCTGAATGATTGTAATCAGTGGAGAAAAGCTGTAAATGTGTCTGTCAGAGGAGATGGTGCTTCTCCTTACCCCCTTTATGCTCTCTTCCAGACATTAATGCATCATTCACTGCAGAACTGAGTTGTAAATGCCGAAGATTGAATGAGGAGAAAGTGAATAAGCTTGTGTTAATGAGGAGTCTGTCAGCGCGCGCAGCTCCAGTCCAATCAGAGCCGTTGAGGAGTTGCATTAAAGGGCGGGAACTGTTTCGCGCGCGCGGCAGACACGGGAGCGCGCTCCGGCTGCACTGGAGTGATTCTCCTCAGATCTCTTCTCTCTGTTTGATGTTGTGACTGACAGCAGGTGAGTGCGATATTGTGTCATTTATTAGAAGAACTGCTTTAATTGAGCGACTGAAGCAACACTGCGCTCTTTAGTACACTCTGTGTGTTTCTGACACGACTTTAGTGGTTGTACTTGTACTCAAGTGTTTTGTACTGATGATGTTCTGTGGAGAGTATCGTTACTTGTAACGGAATTACGTGATTTAATTACAAAACTAATGTAACTCATCAGTTACAGTTACTGAGAAAAAGAGTTATTAAATTACAGTTACTTATGAAAATGTTAATTAATACAAAGGGATTTACAACTGAATATTTTCACACACATACAGATTTAATTGATTTATTTTATAAACCGCATTGACAGCAATGTTTCAGGAGTTTAGGACACATGCTTATTCAATAACTCTTTTAGTTCCTATTTTATATGCTTTATTTTTTAAGATTAACTGTTTTTCCAAAGCATTGTTAGATGCCAGTCATAGATTTGATTTTAAAAACAGTATCATAGTTATTAATCTATATCTTATGATTTCAAATCTGTATTTAACTTAAAGTAAACAGAGATGCTAAAGTCTGATTCTGTGGTGGCTGTACTTTAATGATTAAATGATTATAATGTTAATTGAAGTGATGACGGATTGACAGTAATCAGTGTTGAGTTCTACTGTAAGATTAAACCTGCCTGCTTTACATGCTTCAAAATTAAATCATTAGAAATTTAGGAAAGTAATTAAATGTAATCAGTTACATTACTTTAATAAAGTAATTGTAATTACATTTTGTAATCTTGTAACCGATTACATTTCCAAAGTAGCTTTCCCAGCACTGGCCATTTGTTAGCTTTGGATGCAAGCATCTGCTCAGTGAATACATGTAAATGTGTGTGTGTGTGTGTGTGTGTGTGTGTGTGTTGGTCAGCTGAGAGGATGCGGGTTCGAGTGCTGCTGATCCTGATACTCACATCAGTAATAATCACACACGCTCAAGGTACGACTGTCTGTCTGGTGTTTTATATTCTGTTAACTATGTTTTTATCATTCATGTTAAAGCTATCATCAATTGTTGTGATGTTCCTTCTATTATTCTGTGAATCGTTCTGTCCATATTAGTTCATTCATAAATCATTCTATTCATACATCTCCTTCAGAATTTCTAATAAGGCTTGTTTTATTTTAGGTCAACGGTTTACACAATAACACTTTTTCCAAAGTCAAGTCACCTTTATTTATATAGTGCTTTTAATTATACAGATTGTGTCAAAGCAGCTTTACAGTACTAATTAGCCTGTAATAATGCAAAAGGACAACAGTAAACACTCAATTTTCAGTTAAAGTCAGTTATGCTAAGCCAATCCAAAGAGAAACTTTTAATGTTTTCTGTATTTATTTTGGAAATCTTGCGTTCCTTCTCGTTGCTTAAAGGGACAGTTCACCCAAAAATGAAAATCCTGTCATTATTTACTCACTCTCACACTGTCTGTTAAACACTAAAGAACTCATACAGGTTTGGAAGAGTGTGTGTGTGTGTGTGTGTGTGTGTGTGTGTGTGTGTGTGTAAATGATGACAGCATTTTCATTTTTGGGTGAACGGTCTCTTTAACAAACATTACGTGGCTGGACTTGTTGGAAGTGCCTTAGATCTTGTGGCAGGAGCGACTTCTCCATTTAGTTCCTTTTATGATCCCGTAAAGCATGTTTATGTGGCTGTAGGAAAGGTCGGTGTAGCAGAGAGCGACAGCATTCCCTCTCTGTCAGGAGGAAGCTGATCTCCTGGAGCGCATCCAGCAGACGCGTTCAGATCTGTTACTCAAATACCTGCCATCCGCCACGCCTCAGGTGTCTGCAGAATACAGAGCCAACGCTACACAGCAGCCAGAACCAGAACTATACCTGTACCATTACACCACAGCTGTAACCAGAACAGCTCTGAGAAACCGCATCATTGGAATCTCTCCGAATGATTTTCTGAGCATTGACAGCCAATCCATTCTGCTTCAAAGAGCTCACGCATTTAAAGTAACGGATGATAAAACTGCAGTGTGTTTAGAATAAACAGAAGGTTATCTTCTTCTGGTGCGGACGTTAATATAGTTGTTGTTCTTGGTGTGAACATACCTTTAACCGTTTGATAATCTAGAACAATAAACTAACTTCTTGAAAGCATCAGTACGGTGAATATATTGGAGTAGTGTAAAAAGCTGCATTTACACCAGCGTTCCGGCTGAATTCAGCTAAGGAGCGAGTCCTCAGATAGTACTTTAAAAGGGTTTTATTTTTATTAAAGTACCACTTACTCCATTTAAACTCCTGAAATGTTGTCACTGTATGTCAGGATGAGTCTGTTCTTACTCATTAACCGCACTGGGCAGCGTTTCTCAAAAGCATCGTTAGCCTAGATCGTGGAGAACATTGTTGTTTGTGGTTTCTAGCTTTCTATCATCTACCTACGATGCATTTGGAAACACAGCCTTGATGAATTTGTTAAACTTGTGAGTTTTAGTCTGTTTGCATGGTTAATTAAGTAAGCGACTCATGTGGGGAGTACTCGATTAAATCCTTGATGGCAATTCTTTATTCGAACTAATTAATATTGCCTGATTGCTTTTATATATGTATTTTAAGTCATTTTAAGGCTATTGTTTGCTCATGTCTGTTTTTATTACCACAAAAAATTATTATAATGATCAGATTACTCGACTAATCATCAGAATAATCGACCGATTATCGGTTACCAAAGTAATCGTTAGTGACAGCCCTAGACTCGTGTAAGTCATTAATCAATGACTCTGACTGCACTGGTTGTGCTGCATGTTTGTTTTGAACTGCAGTCAGAGAATAAAACACAACAGAAATGCATGTTATTTTGTGTTAACTGAAACTCATGGTATTCAGTTCCGAATCGAATCTTTACAGTAGTTTAGTGCTGTGTATGCTGACTGCTTAATGGCACACAGAGGCAGCACACACCTGTTCAAGGAAACACAATCATGATAAATGCATCAGAGAGAAGAGCATGAGGACAATGCTGTGGTGCTGCATCTCATTCACACAGAACTCGAGTCTGCTCTGATATACTCTGGGTGAAGCGGGTCACAGAAGCGGGTCGAAACCCCGTCTAAAAACTCTTAGAAATGCATCCGGGTCAGTTTCAGCTCCCAAGTTGTGCCATTTGGCATTGTGACACTTTCTCTCCAACTCTTATTACTGTAGCATGATTTCTTTCTGTTAAAGACAATGGGCCTCATTCATGAAACACGGGCAGAACAAATTTTTGTGTAAATCATTCGTAAAACGTGGCGTATCCTTTTTAATTCATGAAATGTTCATATTTTTAAAATGTTAGCTGGTACGAAAGAAATGCACACCTGCTCCCTACCGTGTGTAAATGGTGCGTAAAACGTTCTGTTCTTTTTGGCAAACTGATGACACTAAATATTGTCCTTTTTTGTTGTTGATAACCGTAAAATGCAGCGCTTGTCACTGTCACTTTTAGACCCCGTCCAATCAATGGAGGAGGGGTGGGACAAATACTACACCGACCAACCATCCTACTGGTACAATGACTGCCTAAAACAAAGGAGAAGTCAGTTACTGGTTAATGCTTTTTTATATTTAGTACAATCCTTAAAAATGAGATGCTAGTAATACGTTGCCGCCGTGGATATTCCAGATCATAGCAACTAAAGCGTCTCAGCTGGAAAAACACTGTGCCACCAAAGCGTTTCAGAAGAGCACCTGACATTTCTTTCAGCTGGCTAAAAACTCTTTGGTGGACACATTATTATTTAATATTATTATTATTATTGTTAGGCATATGGCCTATTAGCCTTTTTTGCATTTATAAATATTTAATTGCTGCTGAATACCATGAACAAAAACCAGCCGGCTACATGAAAACTGGACTGA
This sequence comes from Barbus barbus, assembly GCF_936440315.1. NCBI lineage: Eukaryota > Metazoa > Chordata > Actinopteri > Cypriniformes > Cyprinidae > Barbus > Barbus barbus. Next base: position 30,712,064 of record NC_136755.1, on the reverse strand, counting down.
CTCGTTTCATTACTGGATGAATCAGTGTTTTTGAATGAATCTCTTGAATGAATGATTCAAAGACAAATACATTTTTAACAGCCCCTTTTCGCCAGTTAAAAAAAAGATGCGCACACAGGAATTGATAGGTGGAATTGAAATGTTAATTTTACAACAAGTATATGATTCCTGACCTTAATTATCCAATTCTGGAATTGGAATTGATTTTCGATTCCCAACCCTAATTAACATGAATGAATGATGCATTTATATAGCGCTTTATTGTGTATTGCTGTACACCCAAAGCGCTTTACAATCATGTGGGGGGGGGGTCTCTCCTCAACACCACCAGTGTGCAGCATCCACTTAGATGATGCGACGGCAGCCACAGCACAACGGCACCACAGAGAGTCAAGACCTCAGTTTAACGTCTCATCCGAAAGACGGTGCTTTTTGACAGTAGAGTGTCCCCGTCACTATACCGGGGCGTTAGGACCCACACAGACCACAGGGTGAGCACCCCCTGCTGGCCTCACTAACACCTCTTCCAACAGCAACCTAGTTTTCCCAGGAGGTCTCCCATCCAGGTACTGACCAGCTCAACCCTGCTTAGCTTCAGTGAGCAACCGGTCTTGGGCTGCAGGGTGATATGGCTGTGGCTGACACTAAACATACATGTTTAACCATCAAATCGGAAGTTTACAAAACATTTGTGAATCCAGAGGAGAGTTTTCAGGAAGGTCTGTTTTATGCGCAAATTACTCAGAATTGACTCCTATATTTACGCAAGTTTCATGAATGAGGTCCATTGAGATTTGGAGATTAAAGTGTGTTAAATTTACAATATAACAGTCTGCAATAAATATTATTAGTTTAGTTTTCCTATTGATTTTGTGGTGAAATTTGAGCCGGACATGTTCTCACCAGGTTTTGAGTGATTTATACATTAGCGGAATAAAAACGCAGTTTAGATTGACACAAACTCTGATTGGACACGAGCCGGGACGTTGTACCGCCGTTGAGAGGAGAGAGAAAGCGTTTTCACACTCGTCCTGCATTCAGGTTGGTGCTCTTCATTCAGTGTTTTATCTTCTGCCTGTTGCATCCGCTCTGAAGAGGAAACCTCTTTACAGAAACACGTCTGTAAAGAAGGTTAACCTGCCTGCTAACCGAGACACAAACTGGGGTTTGTGGGATAGTGCACTTAGAGGAATGACACTTTACAGAGGGATGTGTTGTGCTGTCTGCGGTGGACAGATGCCCTTCACCCGTCCTCATAAATACACACTTCGTTTGGATTGTTTCCCAAAAGTCTCACTTTCTTCTCAATCCGTCTCACCACAAGCCGAGCAGACAATTTGCATGATACGAGGAGAAAGTAAGAGCTGTTTACTCAAAACGCCGTGTCCTAACCAGTCTGAAGCGACGAGCTGGTAGAAACCAATTAACTAAGTAATCCGATTCCAAAATTTGAGTACTTGTCATTATTTTATACTGTATAATGTTTTAAAATGCTCGTAATCAGATTACAGTTACTTTTTGATTGATTACATGATTACATTATTCTTACAAGACAGTAAAGTTAGAAGTTCGTAAAGTTATGTTTAAATTTGGAGGGATTGGAATTGCTTAATTCTTATAAACATTATAATCGTCACTCAGTCAGTCATTTAATCATCTATTGCTGTCTTGGAAAGGCTTTTGTCTTTTGATTAGTGCTGTCAAATGATTAATCGCATGCAAAATAAAAGTTTTTGTTTACAAATTTTATGTGTGTGTACTGTTTATATGAATATATGTGTGTATAAATACATGCATATATTTTGAAAATATTTACATGTATATATTTATATTTTTATAATTTATATTATACATAATTATATTTACTATACAAATATAACATTTTTCTTAAATATATACATGCATGTGTGTGTATTTATATATACATAGTAAATATACACAGTACACACATACAGTATATTATGTAAACAAACATTTATTTTGGATGCGATTTAATCACAATTAATAATTTGACAGCACTACTTTCAAACACATAAAATGCACAAATTGTTATTTTGTATTTAATGCAGGAATTCCCAAACTATTTTGTCAGCAGAACTTCTTTTAATTAATATATTTACTTTAGGTATCTTTCAGTTAAAAATTAATAATTAAGTCAATAATGGAATAAAACAGTTCACAGTTTTGCCATGTCACAATTATTTGTATTATGTTATACTTTTATGTTGAAGTGTTTGATTTATTTAAATTTCTTTGTAAATGATGTATATATTTAATTAAAACTTCTGCAGTTCCTTCACAAAGCTCAATTTGGGAAACCCTGATGCAATTCAACATGGAATACTTTCCTTCTCTTTGTATTTTTGCATCAATATTATATGAGATTATACTATTCAAATTAACGTGATAAACGAGTTAGGTCAAAAGTCATCTAAAAGGAGAATAGATTAGCCTAAAATGTAAATGTAATAGATAATGTTTCTGCTTTAGTGTAATGTGAAATCAGTAATGCACTACCTTTCATTAGTAATCTAACCAGCACTCAGTCACATGTTGATATGTGTTTGATTCAACATAACTGTTGTATTTCTCAAGCGTGCAACAGCTTTATCGTGTCATGTTTGGTTAGGACACGGCGTGACGTCCGTCTCGTTCCATCTGTTTGACTCTCACACACAGATGATGACTCTCTCCATGTTTTCAGATCTAATTAAGCACTCTCTGCAGATGCTGCTGTGATTAGATCGAGTTTGTTCGTCAACAGAGCAGCTTTACACGCTACTTACAGATGATCTTTCTGAGGGATGTATTCTCTTGTTTCCGCTGTGTTCGCAGTGCTGATGCCCAGGAGGCTGCGTTTTAAAGAGCTGAGCTCCAACACGCTCGGCGTGACCTGGAAGGAGCCGAAGGGAGCGTTTGACAGCTATAGGCTCCTGTACAGCACTGGCTCAGGTGAGAAATCCTGTCTCTTGTGAGTTGTGATCGTCGGAGAGAATGCTGGGAATGTGAATCCAGCCGGATCTGGATGGGTCTTTTGGACCCCTCAGGATAAGAGTAATATGGCATTCACTCAGTATATGAAGTATGAAAAGTGTTTACGGTTCTGTCAGACCTGACTAATGATTATGCTGTTTGACGAATCTTCTAAATTTAACCTGGGAAAGTGTGTCAGTTTAAGATGTTTGATAGAAGATGGCTAGATGCATGTTGACTGTTTTTTAAAGGAATAGTTCACCCCAAAAAAACATTTCTTTATCATTTACTCATTCCCAGGCCATCCAAGATATAGATTTTCTTTCTTCAGCCTACAAGAAATTAAGGTTTTGCAAGAAAACATTCCAGGAGTTTTAGGGCCAGGTTTTATAAACAGGGAAAATTAGCGCAATTCCATAAAAGCGCTGATGGGAGGGGAAGTTCCGCGTGTGATTTACTGACAACATGCACATTAAAGAACACCGACGCAGCAGAGCATTTCCATCATGACCAGCGCAATCTACTGAGAGCAGCGCAAATGACCGCCTGCTTTAAGACATGCTTTTTTGGGGGCTTTAAATAATGCCACAAATACCAGTAATTTGACGAGCACAAACGTAAGTAAATCGTGTTGCGTGATTAATTTTAAATACTCTCCTCCCATAAATTTTGCGTCTGAAAGGGAAACTCTTACAAATGCATATTCAATAAGATCAGGCGCAAAAATAACTGTCCACGCCTTTTCAACACTAATTCTTTACTGCGCGTCTTTAGTAAATCCTGACAGTACTATTTTAACGCCAAAAGATGGTTTGTGCTGGCACAAGCTATTAGTAAATCTGGCTCTTAATTTCTAATCCAATGCAGAGCTGCTCAAATGTTTTAAAGGTGGGGTAAGTGATTTCTGGTATCCAATGTTGACATTTGAAATCACCAAAATAAACACGCCCCTATTTTGATAGCTCCGCCCCACATGTATACGTACGGCAACGATTACAAAGCTAAACCAATGTTACTCGCCTATGAAGAAGAAACAAAGCAACCTCGGCGTCCGATCGCAGGCCTTCCTCTCCTTGAGTTCTCTCCAGCGCTGGAAAGCTAATGCGATATTTACACGGGTCCTACTTCTTTCCCTATCGTAACACCGTGTCTACACTGGATGCTGCGACACGACAAATCCCCGACAGTAAACTGCTCCCGCGCTTTATTTATGACATATTGACACAATTTCAAATGATTTTCAGCATTCGCTTTGTCGCGTCCAGTGTAGACCGACCACGACTGGACAACGGTCTCGTCCGCTGTAGACACGGTGTAAGCCTTCTCTTGTTCCACAGATGTTTTCCTCTTTTGTTTTTTATCCGCCATCTCTATCTTTCTGTCATCTTAAAATAATTAAACAAAAATGTATAACTTTGTACATTTTAAAATTATTTTTAAATCAAATTGAATTATATTGTTTTTATTTTGCTTTCCCCCCCCCACTCTTTGGCATGGCGGCCAAATCCAAGTTCAGCTGATTTGATTTGGTTAACTCACATGTAACACGGCTCAATGCAGACCATTTCCCAAAATTCATATTAAGGCAGCTTCAAACAGCCAAAAGGTTTTAGCTAGCCAGTCATTTACTCGATTAAAGTATGGCGCACTCTAGTGTTAATGGGTTTTTATATGTGCACATCTGATCGGAGCCGAACTGGGCTGAATCTCATCTCAGTGTGTGTTGTGTTCACCAGGAGACGAGCGTGAGCTGATAGTGAGTAAATCTGAGCCCAAAGCCATCATCGCAGGCTTCGACCGGAGTAGAGAGTACAGTGTGAAGATCACAGCCGTCCGAGGAGCGGAGCAGAGTAAAGCGCTGCTGGGCACATACTCCGGTGAGACACGGCGCTCTGAGACCTGATTATTTTATATGAGATGTTTGATCTGCTCTGACTGGTGCTGTGTTTCTGTCAGGATCGGGGTCGGGGTCAGAGGTGAGTGACCTCAGAGGTCAGCAGGACTCTAGCGCCGCCCTGCAGGACAATCAGATCAGTGAAGGTGAGGTGGAACATCAGTCCTGAGACACAAAGCAGAAGATACCACTGAGATCAGTAAATAACAGCCAGCATCCCACGGCTATAAACAAAGCTATAGCATTAGTGAGCCATACTCTTACTAAACCTCTGTCGATAGAGACGCATTCGCTCTACACATGTACATTCAGCTTTAATCCAAATCAGTTTCATGGCTTGCTTTATGCACTGCTGAGGAAAAGATGAAATAGGAGATGTTTTCTCATTGTGAGTGATGTGATGGTGACGCGTGTATTTCTGCAGGTCTTAAATCTTTATTCTCTCTTCCACTAATTAATGCCTTAAAAAGGTCTTAAATCAGAGCAGAAAGTCATGGCATTAAATGTTGCATGAACTGCAATATAATGAATATTTATCTCTGAACATTACTGAATCAATATACAATACAGTTACTGGAGATGCAAAATGAAGATAGTGGAAGAACCTGAACAAAATGGAGTGTAAGCTTAAATGAGAAACACAAACTGGTTTTCCCTTTGACTTAAGTTGATTTTTTACTGAGCCGGTTGGCAGATATTTTTTTTCCAGTTTTAATCACAAATGCACTTCTTATGTTGTCATTTTGCAGGATGTTTTGATATTTGCCTTGAAAAACAAGACTGAGGAATAACATGCGTTTATGTGTGATCCGAAGGTTCAGGAAAGCTTATTTCCATACTCTTTGTTTGGTAAAATGAATGAAAAAGTAATACAGATTGGTTGGAAGTTGTATTTTCAAAGTTTGATGTAGGCCTATTGGATTGGATTGGATTGGATTCAATTTATTGTCATTGCACATGTAGGTACAAGGCAACGAAATACAATAGAGAAGAAGAAATACAGCATAACATGAGGAAGGAGAGGAGAAAAAAAAGTGTCCTCGCACTGCGTTCTTGGAAGAGAACACAGCGCGAGAACAGACAAAAAACCTCAGCATAAAGCACAATCAACACAGGAACATAACTTGCATAGTAATCCTATTTCAGACGAAACAGCCATCCGGCCAGCAGCCATTCAGCGCAAACCCACGGACCCGTTAACGCCTGACAGGATGAAGCGACGAAGGCGTGGGATGGGGGTAGGAAGGTGTATGAGTGTGTGTATGTGTAAGTTCGTGTGAGTTCGTATGCCTTGAAATCCGTTTCGCCAGCACTCCAAACCAGTCGACTCAGTTCGCAGGTTGTGATGCGACATAGCAATTGCCATGGAAACGTCCTTGGACAGAGCACAAGTGCCCGACAATAACAAGGTGTTTTTGGGAGGAGGGAATGGAAGAAAGAGCGTCTCCCTGCAGTATTCACTGGAGAGTTGATACCAGAGCGGCCTTGCCAAGCCGATCTGTTGTGGGAAGCCGGAAAGAGATAAGATTGTTTTGTCTTAGTGCGAACAGCTGTCTTCCAGTTTCACAGCTAATTCTCATTGTCCATTCTGATCTCCATTTCCGTCGATTTTTCTTTCCAAAGCCGAGAGCTTAGCCGTGATTAAATCCATATTGCGGTTAATCGCCTCAGTCTCCGAGGCGACCGCTCTGCCCACAGACTCCATCATGACGGGCAGCCGTGAGAGGTTTTGGACAGCCAGTCCCGTCTCCTTAATTTTCTGATAATTTAGGGCAACGCCTAATCCAAATAGCAGAAACCCAGTTATCATTGTTCCGAATAAGAAGATGTCTTCAATGTCCTCCACGGAGAGAGCCGCTAGGCACACGACCCGCCATCTCTCCCATGCGTCCATCGTGTAGCCAGCAGCAAACGTCCCAGCGGGACATTCCGGTTCTCCAGATCCCGCTTTCCTAGTCGAGAAGATGGTGTCAATTGCATTTAGAGACCAGTTGATCAGATCCATAATTTCGGTTTTGCAAATAGTGCAGCGAGAGTCTCTTAAGAGGACAGGACAATACTATTGCTAATACAACTCATTTTCTGCTCCGCAGACGTTTACATTTAGAGCCATTTTGATATATTGTGTTCCCTTCAATGTATTCCTTAAATTCTGAGTCTTAAAAAGGTCTTAAATTAACTTTCATAAAACCTTTTATCCTGTCAAGACAGACCGCTGAGCAGTTTTCAGAGCAGCTTTACAGAAAGTCATGACGATCATGTTTATAATGTCTTGATATCTTTATGCCTTATAGTCACATTTATCAGATTAGAGCTGGACGATGACAAAACTCTCTATACAATACAGATTTTGGACAGATTGAATTACGTGTTCATTTAATCATTTGTCATGTTAAAGCATCCATATTTCAGATGCATCCACTTTATTAACAACAGAAACACAGTTGTTGCTCACGTGGATCGCTGGTCTGACATGTTCTTTAGCGGTGTGATTTAAACACCTGTGTTGTGTTGTGTTGTGTTGTGTTGTGTTGTGTTGTGTCCTGCTTTGATGAACTCCACTAACTGTTCAGACTCTTTCTGTCCTCTTGGTGTTTTCACGAGTTTCTGTTTGTCACACAACATTAATGATTTAGTCTTGTGGTAAATATGTAAGTTATCTCATGCAGCACTAAACATTAGCGTGAACGTCTCTCTCTGTTTGTTTCTAAATGTTAGGCAAGCGTCTGCACTCTGCTATATTTAGTTTAGTTTCCAGTTTAAATGTCGGTTTGAAGCACAGCGACCGCAGAGGCTCATGGGTTTTGGCTCTGCAAACGTGACATTAGCGTGGAGATTGACGGCTTGTTTGTGTGTGTGTGATTTATAATGACTGTGATTATAGGGAAGAGAGAGAGAGAAACACGTCTGTAAATCTCCTCAAAAGATCTCCGCTTGAGTCAGTCGTCGCAATATTGAAAAATGTTTAATCAACTTAATAACTTACCTATAGTCTGCATTTATTTGATCCAAAATACAGCATTGTGAAATATTTTTACTGTTTCAAACAGCTGTTTTCTATGTGAATATGTGTTAAACTGAAATGTATTTCTGTGATCTGCAGCTGTATTTCCAGCATCATTACTGCAGTCTTCAGCGTCACATGATCTTCAGAAATCATAATAATATACTGATTTACTGCTCAACAAACATTTATTAATATTATTATTATTATTATTATAAATCTTTAAAACAGCTGAGTAAATTTTTTTTCAGGATTCTTTGAGTAGAAAGATCCAAAGATCAACATTTATCTGAACTAAAAAGCTTTTGTAACATTATACACTACACCTTTCAAAACCTTGGAGTCAGTATAATTTCTTTCTGGGGGGGGGGATTATAGAAAATATTTCAAAATTGTACTGTTTTTGCTGTATTTTGGATCAAATAAATGTGGGCTTGGTGAGCAGAAGAGACTTCTTTAAACAACATTAAAAATCTTACTGTTCTAAAACGTTTGACAGATGGTGTGTGTTCAGAGATAATAGGTCTATATAATGCTACACTTTTCTTAGCCGAAATCTAGATAGTTTCAGGTCGACTCATAAAGCTCTTCCTCGATGTCAGTATAACGGCAGTAATAGATGATTATTAACAGTAAATGAAAACAGCAGCAGCTTTCAATCATAACAGGCATACAGTAGCAGTTCTTTTCCATTGTTTTTCTATGTAAAAGCAAGCTCGATTAACAAAATAAAAACATGGCAAAGCATGAGATTAGAATGAGTGGATAAAATCTGAAGGATGACATGGAAACACTGACAGCGATGCAACTGTGTCCTTTCTCCTTCTCTGTCCTGCGGTCTCTGCACAGATTCCCTCTGCAAGTCTGCACTAGCTGAATACTTCTGTTCATCTCTCTCTGTGTCTGTGTGCCTCATGGGCATGCAGGTGTGCCCGCGTATCTCTCTATCCTGCAGTCATTCTCTCTCTCTCTCTCTCTCGCTGATTATTAGCTGTCGTTCAGTGCAGCTTTAGGTCACATATAAGCATCATTTGCACAATAACACAGTGTGTTTGTGTGGCTTTGGATGATCCCTGAATTAAAGTCATCACGACACTGTTTGTAACCCATCTTGACATTTCAGAGTGGAAAAGGATTCTCATTTATCCTGCAAAAATGTATTTTACCTACAGCAAATTGATTTTAAAAAAGAGATTGATTTAAAAAAAGTTGTTTCAGAGAAGGATGTTATTTTTTAATAATAACGTCACTGATAAATCATTCAGAATTAGCAGGAAGATGCATGCAGTAAATATAGGTTTCATTTTTATTTAATTTTGACATTCGAGTTCATTTTGGACAAATAAAGGAAAAATGTATATGTGACCCTGGACCACAAAACCAGTCTTAAGTGTCAATTCTTTTAAATTGAGATTTCTACATCATCTGAAAGCTGAATAAATAATATTTCCATTGATGTATGGTTTGTTATGATCGGACAATATTTGTCTGAGATACAACTATTAGAAAATCTGGAATCTGAGGGAGCAAAAAAATCTAAATATTGAGAAAATCTCCTTTAAAGTTGTTCAAATGAAGTTCTTAGCAATGCATATTACTAATCAAAAATTAAGTTTTGATATATTTACGGTAATAAATGTACAAAATATCTTCATGGAACATGATCTTAATATCCTAATGATTTTTGTCATAAAAGAGAAATGTATAATTTTGATCCATACAATGTATTGTTGGCTATTGCTACAAATATACCTGTGTTACTCATGACTGCTTTAGTGCTGCAGGGACACATATATTTAGAAACTAATGTCAAGAAATTAAAAATTTGCCATTTTTCACAACTAAAAAATTGTGAAATGAAGCAAGATTAATCACAGCACACATTAAAGTCATACTGAAGTTTTATACATGTAAATTAATCGCTGCTAATGTTATTTGTTACATATTGAAATACTGACCGTTATCTGAGCATTATTTAACTCTTATCCTCCTGATCATTTGTATATGCATCATGTAGTCAATTATAGCCAGTTAATTAGTTACGTTCTGGCTAAATGTGAATGAAACATTGCCAAAACAAACAGTTAGTATTCATGTTTTCAGGTGTATTATTAAGACCCATTCACATCAAGAACAATAACTATAACCATAAAGTTTTAATCAGGGCTCTGAACCGGTTCAAGGAACGAAAACGAAAACCGGAAACGAACAAAATTTTGACTGGAACAGAACCGGAAACAGAAACGAAATCAAATTTTATAATTCCGAACAGAATCGAAAATTTGAAATGGCCATTATTAACGTTAAATACGTTATTTTATCGTTCCATTTAATATTTGAAATTTGCTGTCAACCAATCAGGAATTCAAGTAGTACAGATTATGCAAATATGATGCTGACGCAGCGAGTGAAATGCCGCCCGCGCTCAGCTGTGAACGCTAGTCACAATGGCAAGGAATTCTGCTACCATCTGTTTTAATGGGAGGTAGCAAAATCTGACAGTGTAGCACAAATCATCAGAACACCGGCGTTAGAGTTTATCCGACGACTATAGGCTTACATAAAAAGGAACATATATGCCTATACACTAAATATATTTCAGGTAAATCATTGACAGGAATGCCTCACAATGAACCGTAGGCCTAACTCAGCATATTTTTTTCTTTCGTTTTATTAACAACGTCGTATTATCAACGAGACGGCAGAAAGTAGTTTTCTTTATTTTGCAAAAGCTTTACAGTTTTATTTTACAGTTTTATTTGTTTTGCAATAGCTTGACAGTTTTGAATAATGTCTTGCATCTGTATAATAACCAGCGTTGGTATGGCCATATCGCGCTGGCGCCTCACGCGCACAAAGACACATATTTTTGCGACATTGCAGCCTGTTCATTATCAAAATAAAATAGTTAAAGAAACGTGTAAAAAGTTCCAGTGCTCCGTTGTCCAATCTGTTGCGTTCAGCGGGACCACCGCCTCACTGTGCTGTTATTGCCGACGTGAAGGATCATGTTTTACGTCGATGAAAGTAAAAGCTTAGAAATAATATTTTAGTATACGTCGAGAATACGGAAACATTTGGATTCGTGCCGAGTGAGAGAGTTAGGCAACAGTTTCACCTTTAATTTGTTTTTGGAATGACGTTTTTATAGCCTATAGGTTACATCCTTAAGTTTAGAGGATTTGTTGTGGAGAGAAACTAATAACTGTGTTTATAATGTTTGTAAACATTTTTGATTTACCGGCATTTTAGCCTACATCACTTCTGAACACGAGAAGTGTTTTTTCTTTTTTTTCTCAAAAACGCAATTTTATACAAGTAGCGTTTTTTTTTTTTTTTTTTTTTTTTTTTTTTTTTTTGCAGCAAACATTTTGAAATATCTTTAAAAAAATACTTTAATGTCTTTAAAGCATTAATAGATTTTTTTATTTTGTTTAGTAGCATACATTTAGAAATTTACAAATCTAGAAAAGATGATGCTGTATTGGCAGCGGGATAAGATACCATCTCTTTCTGTATTTTTTTTTTTTTCTTTTTGTGTAAAGAAAACACTGTACTTTATTATTATATATGGTGGGTGGTGATGGCGCAGTGGATAAGACACATGCCTTTGGTGTGAGAGACCCGGGTTCGAATCCACTGTGAGACACCAATGTGTCCCTGAGCAAGACACTTAACCCCTAGTTGCTCCAGAGGCGTGCGACCTCTGACATATATAGCAATTGTAAGTCGCTTTGGATAAAAGTGTCAGCTAAATGAATAAATGTAAATTATTAGTGGGTGCTTTTTTGAAGCACTCACTATTGTTATTGCTCATACTTATTATTATTTTCTTTATTCCGCCGTTATTTTGACGCGCTACTCCTCCCGCAGCTTTTGTCACAGACCCACGAATGAGGCGTCAAATCGTGCGGATTATTCGGGAATGGTGTGCTATGACTTTTATAAGCGATCGGGGGTACGGTATTTGCCCCAGGGGCAAAAAAGTCTCATTCTAGTTATTATTATGGTCTCATTTGACTCGGGGCAGCAAACGGCCAATCATGAATCACCTCAACACTTCCTAGCCCCTCCCTAGCAACCATTGTCGAGCACCTTAGCAACCAAAATCCAAAGAGGGATATCTTCCATTCTGAATGTCACAGAGGCATGGGAGTTGGTTTATATCATTCATAGTGACAAGAAGCCTTTGCAGTTTCATCATTGGCAGCTCCAAGCAACTCCATAGCAACCAAACAGAGGACCTTAGCAACCAAAATCCAAAGAGGTATATCTTTCATTCTGAATGTCACAGAGGCATGGGGGTTGGTTTATATCATTCATAGTGACAAGAAGCCTTTGCAGTTTCATCATGCAACTCCATAGCAACCAAACAGAGTACCCTAGCAACCAAAATCCAAAGAGGGATATCTTCCATTCTGAATGTCACAGAGGCATGGGAGTTGGTTTATATCATTCATAGTGACAAGAAGCCTTTGCAGTTTCATCATGCAACTCCATAGCAACCAAACAGAGTACCTTAGCAACCAAAATCCAAATAAGGATATCTTCCATTCTGAACGTCACAGAGGCACGGGAGTTGGTTTATATCATTCATAGTGACAAGAAGCCTTTGCAGTTTCATCATGCAACTCCATAGCAACCAAACAGAGTACCTTAGCAACCAAAATCCAAATAGGGATATCTTCCATTCTGAATGTCACAGAGGCACAGGAGTTGGTTTATATCATTCATAGAGACAAGAAGCCTTTGCAGTTTCATCATGCAACTCCATAGCAACCAAACAGAGTACCCTAGCAACCAAAATCCAAAGGGGGATATCTTCCATTCTGAATGTCACAGAGGCATGGGAGTTGGTTTATATCATTCATAGTGACAAGAAGCCTTTGCAGTTTCATCATGCAACTCCATAGCAACCATCCTGGGTACCCTAGCAATCGCATAGCAACACCCTGGCAACACCTTAGTAACCACCCTGGGTACCCTAGTAACGGCCCTAGCAACCATCCTGGGTACCCTAGCAACCGCATAGCAACACCCTAGCAACCACCCCAAGTACCCTAGCAACCACATAGCAACACCTTAGCAACCACCCTGGGTACCCTAGCAACGGCCCTAGCAACCATCCTGGGTACCCTAGCAACCGCATAGCAACACCCTAGCAACCACCCCAAGTACCATAGCAACCACATAGCAACACCTTAGCAACCACCTTGGGTACCCTAGCAACCGCCCTAGCAACCATCCTAGGTACCCTAGCAACCGCATAGCAACACCCTAGCAACCACCCCAAGTACCCTAGCAACCACATAGCAACACCTTAGCCACCACCCTGGGTACCCTAGCAACCGCCCTAGCAACCATCCTGGGTACCCTAGCAACGGCCCTAGCAACCATCCTGGGTACCCTATCAACCGCATAGCAACACCCTAGCAACACCTTAGTAACCATCCTGGGTACCCTAGCAACCGCCCTAGAAACCATCCTGGGTACCCTAGCAACCGAGTGGCGAGTTTTGCCACGCCAAGCACCCACTCACATTTTCTTCAGGAAATGTACATTCTAGTTATTATTATTATTATTATTATTATAGGCAAAGACCATTTTAAAAATAACGGTATTAACCGTAATTTTTTCTACTCGAACCGGTTTCGGAGCGGTAATATTACAGAGCAACGCAGGAACGGAAACGTTAAAATATTGATTCTGCTCGGAGTGAACCGATTGACTTTTTTTTTCGTTTTCAAGCCGTGGTTTTAATTAGTGCTGTCAAACGATTGATCATGATTAATCGCATCCAAAATAAAAGTGTTTGTTTACATAATAAATGAGTCGTGAAAATAAATTAATCGTTTGATATGCACTGGTTTTAATAATCACGTTCAGAGTGATTTTTTTTTTCCCCAGCTGCTGAACGATACAAGCATTGACATCCAATCAGAATCCTCCCTACTTTAAAGAGCTCCAGCATTTAAAGACAGACGACAAAACTGCAGCACTTACAATAAACACAATGTTATCGTCTGCTGATGTGAACACTGTTGTAGTTATCATTTTAGTTATTGTTCTTGGTATGAATAAGCCTTAATGCTCTCTTCTCCCTGACCCCTGCATGACCCTGACCTTTGACCTTCACTTCATCACAACCCCTTCATAGGTGACACAGCAGAACGTCTGATTGTTCATTCAGTCAGAAAGCCTGATTGACTTCTGAAAGCACACGTTCCTAATGTGTAAAGACTTGACAGAGCACGGCATTATGGGTAAAGCAAAGCTAGGCATCTAAGAGTGAAAAAAAAAATGCAGAGAATTTCAGCTGAACGTGTCACAGCAGGAACAGCAGAACCCATACATGACGTCATGCTATTCTATACGCTCTTCTCTCCTCTGTTTAATACTGTTCTGTTGCTCTTGATTTGAATGTTTCTCTGCAGGCAAGAGGGTCTTTCATCAGGTTCAGAGGCGCCTCAGGATCATCATGAGGGAATCAGACACAGTAGTGTTGTAGCAGAAACATCTGACAGTCCAAAACTGAAATAAAGACGTTTGTGAGCACTCTGAGTGTTTGTGTCATTCATCCTTTGAGCTGAGTGTGAACTTTCAGACCGCAGCCCTTGTGCTAGTATTTATTCTGTCGTAAGCACCGATCTGCTGCTGTTGTCGTTTCATCCGCTGTTTGTTCTGTCTGTCTCTTCAGTGGACGTGTTCACATGTAGAACTCCAGCCATCGCCGATATCGTGATTCTGGTGGATGGATCATGGAGCATTGGCAGAATTAATTTCCGTTTGGTGCGGCTGTTTCTGGAAAGTCTCGTCAGGGCCTTTGCAGTTGGATCTGAACACACACGTGTTGGTGTGTCTGCAGTTTCTTGTTTGTTTGATTCTTGTGTGTTTGTGCTGTGTGTTGGTTTGTTAATAGTGTGTGTGTGTGTGTGTGTGTGTGTGTTCAGGTTTGGCGCAGTACAGCGGGGATCCACGGATTGAGTGGCATCTAAACACTCACAGCACTAAAGAAGCCGTAATCGACGCTGTGAAGAATCTGCCTTATAAAGGAGGAAACACACTCACAGGTTCATAAACACACACACATTGACACAGGCACACACACACACACACACACTTACACACACTCACACAAATTCACACACTTATACACATTCAAACACTCATACTTACACAAACTCCCACTCATTCTCACACTCACACAAACTCACACTCATACTCACACAAACTCACACTCATATAGACACACAAACTCACACTCATTCTCACACTCACACAAACTCACACTCATATAGACACACAAACTCACACTCATTCTCACACTCACACAAACTCACACTCATATAGACACACAAACTCACACTCATTCTCACACTCACACAAACTCACACTCATATAGACACACAAACTCACACTCATTCTC